>NC_069499.1:1333643559-1333701606 GCF_027579735.1 Bombina bombina
CCCTAACCTAAAAATAAAACACACCCAATACACCCTTAAAAAAAAAAAAACTAACACTAACCCCCTGAAGATCGACTTACCAGGAGAGGTCTTCATCCAAGCCTGGCGAAATGGTCCTCCAGACGGGCAGAAATCTTTATCCAGACGGCATCTTCTATCTTCATCCAACCGGCGCGGAGCGGGTCCATCTTCAAGACATCCGACGCAGAGCATCCTCTACTGCCGACAGACTAACGATGAATGAAGGTACCTTTAAGTGACGTCATCCAAGATGGCGTCCCTTAGATTCTGATTGACTGATAGAATTCTATCAGCCAATCGGAATTAAGGTAGAAAAAATCCTATTGGCTGATGCTATCAGCCAATAGGGTTGAAGTTCAATCCTATTGGCTGATCCAATCAGAAAATAGGATTGAGCTGGCATTCTATACCATTCCCCACTTTTGCATAACAAATATTGTTCTAGAAATATACTTTCTAATGACACGTTGAGTCCACGGATTATCAATAATTACTGTTGGGAATATCACTCCTGGCCAGCAGGAGGAGGCAAAGAGTATCCCTTTCCTACCCACAATCCCCAGTCATTCTCTTTGCCTAAGTCTGAAACGGACTTTTGGGAGTAAGACTCGTTTTCTTCTGGCTGCAGGACAGGTAGACACCTCAGTGAAGCTACTGAGGTGTTTGGGTTGCCTGGGGTTTATTGCGGGCTTTGCTCTTTTCATTAACCCCTTGAGTGCTGACGGCTCTCCCACTCTGGTGCTAACGACGGCTCAGAGCTGTCACTCTCCCACCTTGAGGGAGATCTGGGGGCTCCTACCCCGGCCTGCATAGTGATCGGGCCTGCATAGTGACAGGCATCGCCGGGCTTCATGTTAAGCGCAATGACGTCCCCGCTCAACTTTATTTAAACTTAACAATGTTAAGTATAGGAGCAGGGGGCATGCTGCTTAGAAGCCTGTATCTCAGACACCTAAGCAGCTACAGACCCCCAAGACCCATAGTTGGAAAGATAATCGCCTAACCTGAAAAAGAAAAAAAGATACATTTTTTTTCTTCTCAAAAAAAAAACACCCTTAAAAAAATTAGCACCCAGGTGGGAAAGTGCTTAGCACTCAAAGGGTTAAGATTAATTTAAAGGCACAGTACACTCTAATTTTCATAAAATACGGTTTATATTTTATTTTCCTTTTCACTTTTCTTTTGCAAAGATGGAAGAGGCCTTACAAATTATTTCATGCCAGCTGTGCTATGATTCCCAAGTGGAACCTCCAATACCATTTTGTTTCTCATGCATTGAGAGAACTTTGTTAGAGATCACATTTTTAACTATGAGCCACCATTAGCTAAGGTGGATGCTGTTCAGGTGTCTCCTGTATCAGATATGCCACAGCTTTCTCCTCAAGCGTCCCAACCCTTTCAGTCTCCACATGCAGTGCCCTGCGGTTCCTCTAATAATCCGGTAGGATTTTCTTTGCAGGATATTGCTACCTAGGTATATTCTGCGGTATCTGAGACATTGTCTACCTTTCCCATGTTGTAGGGGAAGCATAAAAGGAAACTTAAGGAATCAGTGTGTAAGGTTTCTGATCAAGTTGTAGCTATCCAAGATGCTCCTTCCCACAAGTCAGAGGTAGAAGACACTTCGGTAGCATCTGAGGGTGAAATCTCAGACTCGGACAGTATAATTCCTTCTTCTGATGCTGAAGTTGTCTCCTTCAGGTTTGTCAGAACACCTCCGCATGCTACTTAAAAGGGACATTATACACTCATTTTTTCTTTGCATAAATGTTTTGTAGATAATCTATTTATATAGCCCATAAAGTTTTTTTTTTAAATTAATGTATAGTTTTGCTTATTTTTAAATAACATTGCTCTGATTTTCAGACTCCTAACCAAGCCCCAAAGTTTTATGTGAATACGCTCGACTACCTACTCCAGCTTGCTCCTGTTTGTGTAAAGGGTCTTTTCATGTGCAAAAGAAGGGGGAGGGGGGGAGTGTCTTATTTGCCACTTGCAGTGGGCTTTCCAACCACCTTTTCAACAGAGCCAAACTGATAGCTTCTAAGTAAGTTTTTAAACAGTTTTATACTGGATTTTTATATCAGTATCTGTGCATATTATTCTTTATAGTAGTGTCTATTACATGCAGTTATATGAAAATGAGTGTATACTGTCCCTTTAAGGAGGTTTTGGCTACCTTGGACAACTCCGATACAACTGTCGTTGTCAACCCTAAGAAATCTAGTAAGCTGAACAAGTACTTTAATTTTCCCTGTGCCAGACCGTGCTACAGAGATTATTGCTCGGAAATGGGAGAGACCTGGTATTCCCTTTTCTCCATCTCCAATTTTCAAGAAAATGTTTCCTATAGTGGACTCTATTAAGGAGTCGTGGTAAACGGTTCCTAAGGTGGAAGGGGCGATTTCCACTTTGGCTAAGAGGACTACGATTCCCTTAGAGGATAGTTGTTGTTTTAAGGATCCAATGGACAATAAGTTGGAGGCATTGTCAAAGAAAATGTACATCTACCAAGGTCTCCAAGTGTGTATTGCTACTGTCACCAGCGCTGCAGCTTACTGGTTTGATGCGTTGTCTGATTCTATTCAGACAGATACTCCTCTTGAATAGATCCAGGACAGGATTGAGGCACTTAAGTTAACCATTTCCTTTATTACGGATTGTTCCTTACAAGTTATTACACTGGGAGCAAAAATGTCTAGCTTTGTGGTCCTGGCTCGCAGAGCCTTATGGTTTAAGTCTTGGTCTGCAGATGTTTCATTTAAGTCCAATCTTTTGGCGATCCCATACAAGGGTAAGACCTTGTTTGGACCTTGTTTGGGCCTGGTTTGGCAGAAATTATCGCAGATATTGCAGGAGGGAACGGTTCCTTTCTTTCTCAAGATAAAAAGAATAAGCAGAAAGGACGTCAGAATAATTTTTGTTCCTTTCGTAACTTTAGAGGTAAACCCACCTCTCCAAGCAAGATCAAGTCAAGTCTTCCTGGAAACCTAGCCAGTCTTGGAATAAGGGAAAGCAATCTAAGAAACCTGCAGCTGAATCCAAGTCGGCATGAAGGGTCAGCCCCCGATCGGGGAGCAGATCTAGTAGGGGCAGACTTTCTCTTTTCTCTCAAGCCTGGATAAGAGATGTTCTGGATCCCTGGGCGGTGGACATCGTATCCCAAGGGTACAGGATAGAATTCAAAACCTTCCCTTCCAGAGGCAGGTTTCTCCTCTCCAGATATTCTGTAGACAAGATAAAGAGAGGCGTTCTTACATTGTGTCAAGGACCTTGCCGCTCTGGGAGTAATAGTTCCAGTTCCTCCACAGGAACAGGGGCTGGGTTTTTACTAAAATCTGTAGTTTCCGAAAAGGAGGGAAAGTTCAGGCCAATCTTAGACCTTAAGTGTCTAAACAAGTTTCTCAGAGTTCCATCTTTCAAGATGGAGACTATTCTCTCCATTCTTCCCTTGGTCGAAGAGGGTCAGTTCATGAGCCATAGACCTAAAGGATGCTTACCTTCATGTTCCCATTCACAAGGATCATCACAAGTTTGAGATTCGCCTTCTTGGACAATCAATTTCAGTTTGTGGCTCTTCCATTCTGCCTTGCAACAGCTCCCTGAATTTTCTCAAAGGTTCTGGGGGCTCTTTTGGCAGTGGTTCGGTCTCGGGGCATTGCAGTGGCGCCTCTGGACGACATTCTGGTTCAGGCGCCGTCTTTTCAAGAAGCACTCTCTCATACGGAGATCTTGTTGTCTTTTCTTTGCTCTCATGGATGGAGGGTGAATCTGGGAAAAAGTTCCGATTCCAGCTACAAGGGTAGTGTTCTTGGGGACCGTAATAGATTCCCTATCAATGAAGATATTTCTGAAAGAGGTTAGAAAAACAAAGATTTTCAACTCTTGTCTTGTCCTTCAGTCCTCTCTTCGGCCGTCAATGGCTCAGTGTATGGAGGTAATTGGTCTGATGGTGGCTTCCATGGACATCATTCAGTTCGCTCGGTTCCATCTCAGACCTCTACAGTTATGCATGCTCAGACAATGGAACGGGGACTATGCAGATCTGTCTCCGTGAATAGATCTGGATCAGGTGACAAGACTCTTCCGTGGTGGTTGCCTCAGGAACATCTCTCCCAGGGAACTTGCTTCCGCAGACCCTCCTGGGTGATTGTGACCACGGATGCCAGCATTCTGGGTTGCGGGGCAGTCTGGGGCTCATAGAAGGCTCAGGGCCTATGGTCTCGGAAGGAGTCGGATCTTCCCATAAACATCCTAGAGCTAAGAGCGATCTTCAATGCTCTGCTGGCCTGGCCTCGGTTAGCTTTAGCCCGGTTTATCAGGTTCCAGTCGGAAAACATAACATCGGTGGCGTACATCAACCACCAGGGGGGAACTCTGAGTTCCTTGGCAATGACAGAGGTGGCCCGAATTATTCAGTGGGCAGAGACCCACAACTGCTGTCTTTCTGCGATCCACATCCCAGGAGTGCACAATTGGGAAGCAGACTTTCTGAGCAGACAGACTTTTCATCCCTAGGAGTGAACTCCATCCGGAGGTGTTTTCCAGTTTGACCCTCAAATGGGGGCAGCCAGAACTGGATCTCATGGCTTCTTGACAAAATGCCAAGCTCCCAATGTACGGCTCGAGGTCAAGGGATCCACAGACTGTCCTGATAGATGCTCTGTCGGTTCCCTGGAATTTCAGTCTAGCATACCCGTTTCCTCCGTTCGCTCTCCTTCCAAGAGTCATTGCTCGGATCAAGCAGGAGAGGGCGTCCGTAATTGTCATAGCTCCGGCGTGGCCTCGCAGGATCTGGTATGCAGACCTAGTGGAAATGTCATCCTTTCCACCTTGGAGACTTCCTCTGAGGAAGGACCTTCTACTTCAGGATCCCTTCCTTCATCCAAATCTTGTTTCTCTGAAGCTGACTGCTTGGAGATTGAACACTTAATTTTATCCAAGTGTAGATTTGTCAGGCCTTGGTCAAGATCTGGCCTGTGTTTAAAACCTGTTACACCTCCCTGGAGTCTTAATCTTACGGTTTTACAGCAGGCTTCGTTTGAGCCTATGCATTCCTTGGATATTAAGCTGTTATCTTGGAAAGTTTCTTGTTGCTATTTCTTCTGCTAGGAGTGTTTCGAAACTGTGATTCCCCTTATCTTTCATTCTGATAAGGTGGTTTTGCGTACTAAGTTGGGCTTCCTGCCTAAAGTAGTTTCGTTAAAGAAGGAACCACAATTTCCTGATTAATGTTCTTGGTGTCCTAACCCTTCTCATACGGAGCGGTTATTGCATAATCTGGATGTTGTATGTGCGCTGAAATTCTATCCTCAGGCGAATAAGTATTTTTTTCAGTCTTCTGCCTTGTTTGGTTTCTCTGGGAAACGCAAGGGTCAGAAAGCTACGGCTACTTCACTTTTTTTTTTTGGCTGAGTGTTATTAGTTTGGCCTACGAAACTGCTGGACAGCAACCTCCTGAGAAAATCACAGCTCACTCCGAGGGCTGTCTCTTCTTCTTGGGCTTTCAAAAATGAAGCTTCTGTGGAACAGATTTGCAAGGCTACAACTTGGTCAACTTTGCATTCTATAAATTCGATACTTTTGCCTCGGCTGAGGCTTCCTTTGGGAGAAAGGTTCTTCAAGCAGTGGTGCCTTCTGTTTAGGTTTCCTGTCTTGTCCCTCCCTTATCTGTGTCCTCTAGCTTTCCCAACAGTAATTATTGATGATCCGTGGACTCACCGTGTCATTAGAAAGAATGTAATTTTTTGCTTACCTGATTTATTTATTTCTTGACACAGTGAGTCCACGGCCCACCCTGTTTTGTTTCAGACAATTTTTATATAGTATACTTATCAGCTTTGCTGTGGTGCTCTTTGCCGCCTCCTGCTGGCCAGGAGTGATATTCCCAACAGTAATTATTGATGATCCGTGGACTCACCGTGTCAAGAAAGAAATACATTTATCAGGTAAGCATAAATTTCATTTTTACCTCCTAATTACCTTGTATCTAAGCTTCTGCTGACTGCCTCCTTATCTCAGCACAAAGTTATTTATATGAAACACATGAACTAACGCACTCTAGCTGTGAAAAATTGTTAAATGCATTCAGATAAGAGGCGGCCTTCAAGGGCTTAGAAATTAGCATATGAACCTACCTAGGTTTAGCTTTCAACAAAGAATACCAAGAGAACAAAGCAAATTAAATGATAAAAGAAAATTAGTTCCTTATGGATGGTATCTACCCTTCGGTATGGGACTGAAGTTTTAAGTAGTCTTGTCAGCCTCTCAGTGAGAGCATTGACAAAAGTTAGTCTGGAGATGCAGGGAGAGTCTTTCTGCGAACCCATGCAGACTCATATTAACAGCTCCTAAGCAATCAGTGTTGACGAGTTTCACTGCCTGTTTTTTTCACTCAAGTCCATGTCAGGAGCAATGCTACAAGACTGTCATACTTGAGAGGATGTGTTCCTGTTCCACGGCATAGATTCCGGTAAGATTTTTCATTATTTATACACATATGATAACGCAATAAGATAGGGTCACAGTGTGCCCCCTTTTATCTCTATGGAATGGGGGTTAAGATCTACGAATGGGGATTATTGACAGGGGGGATAATTTAACATTATGTACATATTGTGATTATGCTGCGACATGAGTGAGATGTGGCTCAGGCAGATGTTGGAATGTACAGGTTTAAGCTGCGCAGCCTTTTAGGCTTGGCACGCTTTTAGCTATGTCAGGGGCGGTCCTGCATGGCGCACCACGTGACTGGGTGCAGTCACACTGATTCTTCCTGACCGTGCGGTTTTCCAGAGACAAAGCGGTTTCTCTCTTGGGCCTGGGTCATAGGAGGTGGTGAGTGCCCCAGCCATTGGGGGTATAAAGGTGTAATTTATCTTTGTCTATTCTTTTTCTCCAACATAGGTGTGTCCGGTCCACGGCGTCATCCTTACTTGTGGGATATTCTCTTCCCCAACAGGAAATGGCAAAGAGCCCAGCAAAGCTGGTCACATGATCCCTCCTAGGCTCCGCCTTCCCCAGTCATTCTCTTTGCCGTTGTACAGGCAACATCTCCACGGAGATGGCTTAGAGTTTTTTGGTGTTTAAATGTAGTTTTTATTCTTCAATCAAGAGTTTGTTATTTTAAAATAGTGCTGGTATGTACTATTTACTCTGAAACAGAAAAGAGATGAAGATTTCTGTTTGTAAGAGGAAAATGATTTTAGCAACCGTTACTAAAATCGATGGCTGTTTCCACACAGGACTGTTGAGAGGAATTAACTTCAGTTGGGGGAAACAGTGAGCAGACTTTTGCTGCTTGAGGTATGACACATTTCTAACAAGACTTGGTAATGCTGGAAGCTGTCATTTTCCCTATGGGATCCGGTAAGCCATTTTTATTAAATAAGAATAAAGGGCTTCACAAGGGCTTTAAAGACTGGTAGACATTTTTCTGGGCTAAAACGATTGATATATATGCATTTTTAATACTTCATAGTTTTGAGGAGTTATTTTATTCTTGGGAATCATGTAAAATAACCGGCAGGCACTGTATTGGACACCTTTTTCACTGGGGGCCTTCTCTAATCATAGGCAGAGCCTCATTTTCGCGCCTGTATTGCGCAGTTGTTTTTGGGAAGCAAGACATGCAGATGCATGTGTGAGGAGCTCAGATACATAGAAAAAGCTTACTGAAGGCGTCATTTGGTATCGTATTCCCCTTTGGGCTTGGTTGGGTCTCAGCAAAGCAGATACCAGGGACTGTATAGGGGTTAAATATAAAAACGGCTCCGGTTCCGTTATTTTAAGAGTTAAAGCTTTCAAATTTGGTGTGCAATACTTTTAAGGCTTTAAGACACTGTGGTGAAATTTTGGTGAATTTTGAACAATTCCTTCATACTTTTTCACATTTTCAGTAATAAAGTGTGTTCAGTTTAAAATTTAAAGTGACAGTAACGGTTTTATTTTAAAACGTTTTTTGTACTTTGTTATCAAGTTTATGCCTGTTTAACATGTCTGAACTACCAGATAGACTGTGTTCTGAATGTGGGGAAGCCAAGGTTCCTTCTCATTTAAATAGATGTGATTTATGTGACACAAAATTTAGAGAAAATGATGCCCAAGATGATTCCTCAAGTGAGGGGAGTAAGCATGGTACTGCATCATCCCCTCCTTCGTCTACACCAGTCTTGCCCACACAGGAGGCCCCTAGTACATCTAGTGCGCCAATACTCCTTACTATGCAACAATTAACGGCTGTAATGGATAATTCTATCAAAAACATTTTAGCCAAAATGCCCACTTATCAGCGAAAGCGCGACTGCTCTGTTTTAGAAAATACTGAAGAGCATGAGGACGCTGATGATATTGGTTCTGAAGTGCCCCTACACCAGTCTGAGGGGGCCAGGGAGGTTTTGTCTGAGGGAGAAATTTCAGATTCAGGGAAAATTTCTCAACAAGCTGAACCTGATGTGATTACATTCAAATTTAAATTGGAACATCTCCGCGCTCTGCTTAAGGAGGTGTTATCTACTCTGGATGATTGTGAGAATTTGGTCATTCCAGAGAAATTATGTAAGATGGACAAGTTCCTAGAGGTCCCGGGGCCCCCCGAAGCTTTTCCTATACCCAAGCGGGTGGCGGACATTGTAAACAAAGAATGGGAAAGGCCCGGCATACCTTTTGTCCCTCCCCCTATATTTAAGAAATTGTTTCCTATGGTCGACCCCAGAAAGGACTTATGGCAGACAGTCCCCAAGGTCGAGGGGGCGGTTTCTGCTCTAAACAAACGCACTACTATCCCTATAGAAGATAGTTGTGCTTTCAAAGATCCTATGGATAAAAAATTAGAGGGTTTGCTTAAAAAGATGTTTGTTCAGCAAGGTTACCTTCTACAACCAATTTCATGCATGGTTCCTGTCACTACAGCAGCGTGTTTCTGGTTCGATGAACTAGAAAAGTCGCTCAATAAAGATTCTTCTTATGAGGAGATTATGGACAGAATTCATGCTCTCGAATTGGCTAACTCTTTTACTTTAGACGCCACTTTGCAATTGGCTAGATTAGCGGCGAAAAATTCAGGGTTTGCTATTGTGGCGCGCAGAGCGCTTTGGCTAAAATCTTGGTCAGCGGATGCGTCTTCCAAGAACAAATTGCTTAACATACCTTTCAAGGGGAAAACGCTGTTTGGCCCTGACTTGAAAGAGATTATTTCTGATATCACTGGGGGTAAGGGCCACGCCCTTCCTCAGGATAGGTCTTTCAAGGCTAAAAATAAACCAAATTTTCGTCCCTTTCGCAGAAACGGACCAGCCCCAAGTGCTACATCCTCTAAGCAAGAGGGTAATACTTCTCAAGCCAAGCCAGCCTGGAGGCCAATGCAAGGCTGGAACAAAGGTAAGCAGGCCAAGAAACCTGCCACTGCTACCAAGACAGCATGAGATGTTGGCCCCCGATCCGGGACCGGATCTGGTGGGGGGCAGACTTTCTCTCTTCGCTCAGGCTTGGGCAAGAGATGTTCTGGATCCTTGGGCGCTAGAAATAGTCTCCCAAGGTTATCTTCTGGAATTCAAGGGGCTTCCCCCAAGGGGGAGGTTCCACAGGTCTCAATTGTCTTCAGACCACATAAAAAGACAGGCATTCTTACATTGTGTAGAAGACCTGTTAAAAATGGGAGTGATTCATCCTGTTCCATTAGGAGAACAAGGGATGGGATTCTACTCCAATCTGTTCATAGTTCCCAAAAAAGAGGGAACATTCAGACCAATCTTAGATCTCAAGATCCTAAACAAGTTTCTCAAGGTTCCATCGTTCAAAATGGAAACCATTCGGACAATTCTTCCTTCCATCCAGGAAGGTCAATTCATGACCACGGTGGATTTAAAGGATGCGTATCTACATATTCCTATCCACAAGGAACATCATCGGTTCCTAAGGTTCGCCTTTCTGGACAAGCATTACCAGTTTGTGGCACTTCCATTCGGATTAGCCACTGCTCCAAGAATTTTCACAAAGGTACTAGGGTCCCTTCTAGCGGTGCTACGACCAAGGGGCATTGCAGTAGTACCTTACTTGGACGACATACTGATTCAAGCGTCGTCCCTACCACAAGCAAAGGCTCATACGGACATTGTCCTGGCCTTTCTCAGATCTCACGGGTGGAAAGTGAACGTAGAAAAAAGTTCTCTATCTCCGTCAACAAGAGTTCCCTTCTTGGGAACAATAATAGACTCCTTAGAAATGAGGATTTTTCTGACAGAGGCCAGAAAATCAAAACTTCTAAGCTCTTGTCAAGTACTTCATTCTGTTCCTCTTCCTTCCATAGCGCAGTGCATGGAAGTAATAGGTTTGATGGTCGCGGCAATGGACATAGTTCCTTTTGCGCGAATTCATCTGAGACCATTACAACTGTGCATGCTCAGTCAGTGGAATGGGGATTATACAGACTTGTCTCCGACGATACAAGTAGATCAGAGGACCAGAGATTCACTCCGTTGGTGGCTGACCCTGGACAACCTGTCACAGGGGATGAGCTTCCGCAGACCAGAGTGGGTCATTGTCACGACCGACGCCAGTCTGGTGGGCTGGGGCGCGGTCTGGGAACTCCTGAAAGCTCAGGGTCTTTGGTCTCGGGAAGAATCTCTTCTCCCGATAAATATTCTGGAACTGAGAGCGATATTCAATGCTCTCAAGGCTTGGCCTCAGCTAGCAAAGGCCAAATTCATACGGTTTCAATCAGACAACATGACGACTGTTGCGTATATCAACCTTCAAGGGGGAACAAGGAGTTCCCTGGCGATGGAAGAAGTGACCAAAATCATTCAATGGGCGGAGACTCACTCCTGCCACTTGTCTGCAATCCACATCCCAGGAGTGGAAAATTGGGAAGCGGATTTTCTGAGTCGTCAGACATTTCATCCGGGGGAGTGGGAACTCCATCCGGAAATCTTTGCCCAAATTACTCAATTGTGGGGCATTCCAGACATGGATCTGATGGCCTCTCGTCAGAACTTCAAGGTTCCTTGCTACGGGTCCAGATCCAGGGATCCCAAGGCGACTCTAGTAGATGCACTAGTAGCACCTTGGACCTTCAACCTAGCTTATGTATTCCCACCGTTTCCTCTCATCCCCAGGCTGGTAGCCAGGATCAATCAGGAGAGGGCATCGGTGATCTTGATAGCTCCTGCGTGGCCACGCAGGACTTGGTATGCAGACCTGGTGAATATGTCATCGGCTCCACCATGGAAGCTACCTTTGAGACGGGACCTTCTTGTTCAAGGTCCGTTCGAACATCCGAATCTGGCCTCACTCCAACTGACTGCTTGGAGATTGAACGCTTGATTTTATCAAAGCGAGGGTTCTCAGATTCTGTCATTGATACTCTTGTTCAGGCCAGAAAGCCTGTAACTAGAAAAATCTACCATAAAATATGGAAAAAATATATCTGTTGGTGTGAATCTAAAGGATTCCCATGGAACAAGATAAAAATTCCTAAGATTCTATCCTTTCTTCAAGATGGTTTGGAGAAAGAATTATCTGCAAGTTCTTTGAAGGGACAGATTTCTGCTTTATCTGTTTTACTTCACAAAAAGCTGGCGGCTGTGCCAGATGTTCAAGCTTTTGTTCAGGCTCTGGTTAGAATCAAGCCTGTTTACAAACCTTTGACTCCTCCTTGGAGTCTCAATTTAGTTCTTTCAGTTCTTCAGGGGGTTCCGTTTGAACCCTTACATTCCGTAGATATTAAGTTATTATCTTGGAAAGTTTTGTTTTTGGTTGCAATTTCTTCTGCTAGAAGAGTTTCAGAGTTATCTGCTCTGCAGTGTTCTCCTCCTTATCTGGTGTTCCATGCAGATAAGGTGGTTTTGCGTACTAAACCTGGTTTTTTTCCGAAAGTTGTTTCTAACAAAAACATTAACTAGGAGATAGTCGTGCCTTCTTTGTGTCCGAATCCAGTTTCAAAGAAGGAACGTTTGTTGCACAATTTGGATGTAGTTCGTGCTCTAAAATTCTATTTAGATGCTACAAAGGATTTCAGACAAACATCTTCCTTGTTTGTTGTTTATTCTGGTAAAAGGAGAGGTCAAAAAGCAACTTCTACCTCTCTCTTTTTGGCTTAAAAGCATCATCAGATTGGCTTACGAGACTGCCGGACGGCAGCCTCCTGAAAGAATCACAGCTCATTCCACTAGGGCCGTGGCTTCCACATGGGCCTTCAAGAACGAGGCTTCTGTTGATCAGATATGTAAGGCAGCGACTTGGTCTTCACTGCACACTTTTACTAAATTTTACAAATTTGATACTTTTGCTTCTTCTGAGGCTATTTTTGGGAGAAAGGTTTTGCAAGCCGTGGTGCCTTCCATCTAGGTGACCTGATTTGCTCCCTCCCATCATCCGTGTCCTAAAGCTTTGGTATTGGTTCCCACAAGTAAGGATGACGCCGTGGACCGGACACACCTATGTTGGAGAAAACAGAATTTATGTTTACCTGATAAATTACTTTCTCCAACGGTGTGTCCGGTCCACGGCCCGCCCTGGTTTTTTAATCAGGTCTGATAATTTATTTTCTTTAACTACAGTCACCACGGTATCATATGATTTCTCCTATGCAAATATTCCTCCTTTACGTCGGTCGAATGACTGGGGAAGGCGGAGCCTAGGAGGGATCATGTGACCAGCTTTGCTGGGCTCTTTGCCATTTCCTGTTGGGGAAGAGAATATCCCACAAGTAAGGATGACGCCGTGGACCGGACACACCGTTGGAGAAAGTAATTTATCAGGTAAACATAAATTCTGTTTTTTATAAGCGCAAGCTATGGAGGTGGAGGACTCTGATGCATTAGAGGGTACTCCCTCTCTACCTAAGTCTAATGCCACGGTGTACCTGCCTTCTCAATTATCTTCCACTTGCCTTGATAAAGTAATTTTATCGAAGAAAGCTAATATGTTTAGTACTACTGAGCCTTCTCCTGAGTCTCCGTCCCGTGAGGTGCATACTCTACAGTAATCTCCTATTGCACATGCAGCTTCCCATAGCACTCCTAATCTTCCATGTGGGGGGGGGGCTTTTACCACCAGACTTTACTGAGCAGTTACAAACGGCAGTGTCTGCAGCCTTTAGTGCTTTACCTTGCCCTGCTAAGCGCAAGCGAAAGGTTAAATATTGTTTTCCTTCCCAGGGGTCATCTACTAACTTATTGGATTTATCGGATACTAGATTATCCGCTGATGAAGACACCTCTGATACTTCGGAGGATGTTCTTTCTGGGTCGAAATCTGCTGCCTCTAAATCTCCAGCTTCGGAGGAACCAGACTTTAGATTTACGATTGAACACTTATGCTTTCTGCTAAAGGAAGTGTTGGCTATTTTAGTGGTTCTAGAACCTAAATTACCTGAGGAACCCTGTATTCCTAAATTAGATAAGGTCTACGAGGACAGGGTTGTACCACAGACTTTCCTGGTTCCCGTAAAGATGGCAAACATTATTAATAATGAATGGGAAAGACTTGGTGGTTCTTTTTCCCCTTCTTTTAAAAATTATTCCCGATTCTGGACTCTCAATTAGAGTTGTGGGGTTCGGTTCCTAAGGTGGATGGTGCCATCTCCACGCTTGCTAAGCGACTACTATCCCTCCTGAGAATAGTTTTTCGTTTTAAGGAGCCCATGGATAAGAAGCTGGAAACTGTTGAGAAAGATGTTTCAACATACAGGGTATTTGTTTCAACTGGCAGTGGGTGTTGCGGTTGCTGGAGCGGCGACCTACTGGTGCGACTCCTTATCTGAATTGATCGAGGTGGAAGGTCCCCTAGATGCAATCCAGGAAAGAATTAAGGACTTAAAGGGACATAATACTCATATGCTAAATCACTTGAAACTGATGCAGCATAACTGTAAAAAGCTGACTGGAAAATATCACCTGAGCATCTCTATGTAAAAAAAGATATTTACCTCACAATCTCCTCAGCTCAGCAGAGTTCTGTGTAAAAAGTTATAATTCAGCTGCTGTTCAGCAGCAGGTAAAAAATAAATAAATGAAGAAATGAACTGCAGCCAATCAGCATCAACACCGCTGAGGTCATGAACTCTCTTACTGTGATCTCATGAGATTTGACTTAACTCTAATGAGATTTCATAGTAAACTTCATTAAACTGAATAGGGAAATTACAGGAGTGTGCACAAGAATCAGTCCCTTGCCTGTCCAGGGACAGATATACTGCAATGGGGTTTGAATACGTTGGACATTTTGAGATAAACTATCTTCCTTTTTTACATAGATGCTTGGGTGATATTTTCTAGTCGACGTTTTACAGCTATGCTGCATCACCTTAAAGTGTTTCAGCATTTGGGTATCATGGCCTTTTAAGGGTAGCTAATTCAGATTATTCGCCTGAATGCCAAGGCCTTATGTTTTTCTGTGCTAGCCTGTAGGGCACTCTGGCTGAAGTCTTGGTCTGCGGACATGGCTTAGACTTCTTTCCCTTTCGCTTAGGGGAAAAATTCTCTTTAGTTCAGGCTTGGACTCAATCATATCCACGGTTACTGGGGGGTGCCTTTTTACCACAGGATAAGAAGAACAAACCTAAGGGACAAGGTCCTAATTTTCGCTCCTTTCGTTCGGACAAATCCCAACTTCAGCAGCCCTCTACGAAGCCTGAGCAGTCCAAGGGAACTTGGAAACCTCCTCAGTCCTGAAATAAATCCAAGCAGAACAAGAAGCTTGCCGAGTCGGTCGGCATGAAGGGGCGTCCCCAGATCCGGCCTTGGATCTGGTATGGGGCAGACTATCTCTATTTTCGGAAGCTTGGTTTGGGGACGTGCAAGACCTGTGGGTACTGGAGGTCATCACTCAGGGATACAGGATAGGTTTTAAGTCTCATCCTCCCAGGGGCAGATTCCTCTTATCAAACCTGTCCTCAAAGTCAGAATAGAGAGAAGCTTTTCTAGGGGGTGTGAAGGATCTCTCCTCCCTGGGGGTCATTGTACCAGTACCTCCAGCAGAGAGAGGTCTGGGATACTACTCAAACCTCTTTGTGGTACCAAAGATGGAGGGTACTTTTTGTCCGATTCTGGACCTAAAGTGCTTAAACAAATTCCTGACTGTTCCCTCTTTCAAGATTGAGACAATAAGGTCCATTCTTTCTTTGGTTCATGCTGAGACAGTGGAATGGCAATCATTCAGATCTGTCTCAACAGATTTCTCTGGAAAGCCGGTCAAGAGAATTGCTCTCCTGGTGGCTCTGTCTGATCACCTGTCCCAAGGGACATCCTTCTTGAGACCATCCTGGGAGATTGTGACTACGGACATGAGTCTCACATGATGGGGAGCTGTTTGGGGTGCCAGGAAGGCACAGAGCATTGTCAGTATATTTATGAAAATCTAAGTAGTGCTCTCCAAATAATATATCCGCTTATGGCAGGGTTACAACACAATATACTTAAAAATAGAAACCCTTAATCAACATGCATCTACTATAAACCATACAATTAATATAAATATCTGAATTATTTTATTTAGTTAATATCCATGAGCATTTTTGAAATATATTTGTAATAAAAGGAATATGAAATAATATTCTATGCGCTTGACAACTATTTAAGATATGCTATCCCTTTTACAAAACCCAGAAAAATAAAAAAATATACCTTCACAAATCAGCCTTATTTACAAATAGCCTTTTATTTAGTTAACACAATAGGACTAAAACCTTAACATCCAGCAATACAATTCTAAACTGTGCTCTTAAACAATAGGATAATATATATATTCTGCTATTTAACTGCAATTTATCCTAATACAATATTAATTTACAATATCAGAACTTGCAGATGAGTTACTTAGCCAATCAGACACAGATTTAAACAATATATAGGCTGTGACTACCAATTTAAAATACAATTTGCTTACTATAATTATTATTATTATTATTTATTTATATTTGCATAGATAAACAATTTAAGATTGGGATTAGTTTAACAATACATAGGCTATGAAATGCTAACGTGAAATATGCACTATTTCCTTAACTCTGCTACATACAGCAATAGTAAATGTTTACTTTAAATGCTTGCATACAAATATGCAGGCTAAGAGCTATTCAGGGTTATGCAATACAATTTAAACCCAATTTGTTCTTTCCAATCTTCCAATTTAAATTTTACTATAGTGACTATGCATATGACTTATCTTACCAAAAACCTTGTATACATTACAAAATAAACAGCAACCCAGTTTCCAATGTTTCTCAACAGATCCAATTTCACCTCAGAAATTCAAAATTGGGGATAATGCATATGGAGTCCAACAGTAGTTGTGTGCTTTAATAATAACCACAGTAGTTATTCCTTCTGGATTAGCCAACAACCTCCCTTATCAGTCTCTATGCTGGGGTTTAAATAATCTGATTTCACCCCTCCCCTTTTTTGGTTATTATCAGTCATTGGTGATTATTGGAAACGCCCACGGAGCCTTGTCTTGGATTGGTTCTTTGCAACTGAACATGGATTGGTTTATTTGGTAAGTGTGTTGTCAAGGAAATGTATCTTTGCAACAACCAATCATCTCATGGCTGCAATTTCGCGTCATAACACCAGGTGGCAGCAGACAGTACAACACAGCAATACATACAGCATTTTTAGACAGTGAAATTATTTCTTTAAACTATGTAATAACTGCCATAATTTCTTGTATTAATCTCTTCCAATATTAATTATAGATGAAGCAGCATCAGATCAATTTCCTGATCGTTTTGATATGAAACATCATGTTTTATATTAACATTTTATTATATTAAGGCAATGTAATACTGCTAATTATTAGCTTAAATGCATTATAATTTTATCAGTATCCTGGCATTTCTATACAAATAACAGCTTATTTTTATATTTCCAATAGTTCTGTCTGCATTGTGTTCTCTACGATGCATCTGAAAAATAGAAAACTTATGTTATATATATATATATATGCACTTCAAATATGGGATAATTAAAATGATTATTCAATCTATACTAATTCTGAATTTATTTCCTATATAAATATCCCATGCAGCAATTATCTATTAATACAATGTGTTTATATTTATTATCAAATAAAAGACCGTCACATATCCATTAAAAATATATATATTTTCTTATAATGCTGACATGTATTTTACTTGCCTGTAACATAGTTGTTTTGAAATCACAGTGTAAGCCACATGCTTTCTCTGTGTTATCTTAACCCAGACGCAATGTTTAACATCTTGTATATTCCAGTGTTATTAGCCACACAGCATGAGCCACTCAACAAATCTGTGCTAATTATCAGTCCCTTTTGAAGAATGTTTGCATCTTTCACATCTCTTCAGACGGATCGGCATCCCCATTGGAGGAAGCCCATATATGTGAATGTATCCTGATCTAGGTATCAGAATGCTGTCTTTTAACTTTGGTTCCCAGGCAATCATACAGATGGTTTCTGAAACTGTGTTACATTTTAATTAAACCAAATGCCCTATTGTTCTCATTTTAGCCAGGAATGTCTCCTTCAAAGTAATCTCTGAGTCTCCTGTGCAATTGAAAAAGTGGGGGAGAACCAAACCTGTCTGAAATCAGTTTGTCTGACAGAAATGAGTCCTTTCTGCTGACCAGTTCAGATCTGAATAAATATAATTGTATTGCATAGCCTTAAAATATATATATATATATATATATATATATATTTATTTATCCCACATATACCTTGACAGCATGTAGACTAAAGAGGAATCCCCTCTACATCTTGGAGCTTAGAGCAATCTTCAATGCTCTGAAGGTTTGGCCCAGTTTATCAGATTCCAATTGGAAAACATAACCTCTGTGGCTTACATCATCCATCAGGGAGGAACGAGGAGCTCCCTAGCAATGAGGGAAGTATCTCGGTTTCTGGAATAGGTGGAGGCCCACAACTGCTCGCTGTCAGCGATCCACATTCTGCGTGTGGACAACTGGGAAGCAGATTTCCTCAGCAGACAATCCTTTCTTCCGGGGGAATGGTCTCTCCATCCCGAGGTGTTTTGTGGAGATTTGCGACAGATGGGGGATGCCAGAGATAGATCTCATGGCGTCCCGGCTCAATTCCAAGCTACCCAGGTATGGGTCGCGGTCCAGGGATCCTCAGGCGGAGCTAATAGATGCATTAGCAGTGCCTTGGAGGTTGTCTGATCTACATTTTCCCGCCACTACCACTTCTACCTTGTGTGGTGTCCCGTATCAAGCAGGAGCGAGCATCAGTGATTCTAATTGCTCCATCGTGGCCTTGGAGGATGTGGTTCGCGGGTCTGGTGGGGGATGTCTTCATCTCCGCCATGGAGGTTACGTTGTCGCAGGGATCTGCTGGAACAAGGTCCTTTTGTTCATCAAAATCTAGATTCTGAGGCTGACTGCGTGGTGATTGAACGCTTAGGTATAGATTTATCAAAGCAATATACCTGTAATTGTGGGCAAAATAATGCATACGCACCAATCGCCATATGTATGAAAGTAATTTGCGCCTATAATTGCGCAAATCTGAAAGAAACTTCTTTGCACTCCGCTTGCATTCGCCTAGGCGCTCTGACGTGCTCCCGAGTTCACCAATATACATTCGTAATAGGCGTAATTTCACAGCCTGACCTACAAATACGCCCATTTTCTTATTTATCATTGCTTTGCGCCGATAGGGAACTGAAATTTCTCCTTAAATTGCGTGTTCTATATTTCGCCATACAGACTGAGGCAAGCACCATTATCATACATGCTTTTACATCTTGTGATGCAGTACTTTCTTCTTTTAACTCATTTTTCAAAGGCTCGGCGCCAAAAAGAGACTGTTATTGCCAGAAATTTGCGCTTTCACAGGCGCATACGGGTACCAAGAGTTTTTTAGAGAGAGAGAGAGAGAGAACACAACACAACCATTATATAATATAAATATGCGCAAAATAGATACCTAAAAAAACACGTTAGTAATAATCAAGACATAGTGGTGTAAATATTTATAGGGATGTACTGTGATAAATATGGAGTAAATGACAGGCGAAATTTATCATTATTACGCCCCAGCTCGCCTTTTACTAAACGCGCAAAATTACATTTTTTAAAAAAAATTGTTTTTATAAATTCAGGCGCACGTGCGCTTCTCGAGGCGAGCTGGGGTGCAGTTACAGGCGAAGCACATACAGAGTTCGCCTAGCCTTTGATAAATCTACTTCTAGCCAAGAGAGGGTTTTCTGAGAGAGTTATTGATACTCTCATTCAAGCTCGTAAGCCGGTTACTCATTGCATCTATCATAAGGTGTGGAGGACCTACTTATTCTGGTGTGAAGAGCGTGGTTTTCCCTGGCATAAGGTCAGGGTTTCCAGGATTCTTTCCTTTCTCCAGGATGGTCTGGAGAAGGGCCTTTTGGCTAGCTCCCTTAAAGGGACATAAAACCCACATTTTTTCTTTCATGATTTAGAAAGAGCATACAATTTTAAACAACTTTCTAATTTACTTCTATTATCTAATTTGCTCAATTCTTTTGATATACTTTGCTGAAAAGCATATCTAGATAGGATTAGTAGCTGCTGATTGTTTGCTGCAAATAGATGCCTTGTGTGATTGGCTCACACATGTGCATTGCTATTTCTCCAACATAGGTGTGTCCGGTCCACGGCGTCATCCTTACTTGTGGGATATTCTCTTCCCCAACAGGAAATGGCAAAGAGCCCAGCAAAGCTGGTCACATGATCCCTCCTAGGCTCCGCCTACCCCAGTCATTCTCTTTGCCGTTGCACAGGCAACATCTCCACGGAGATGGTTAAGAGTTTTTTGGTGTTTAAATGTAGTTTTTATCCTTCAATCAAGTGTTTGTTATTTTGAAATAGTGCTGGTATGTACTATTTACTCTGAAACAGAAAAGAGATGAAGATTTCTGTTTGTAAGAGGAAGATGATTTTAGCAAACGTTACTAAAATCGATTGCTGTTTCCACACAGGACTGTTGAGATGAAGTAACTTCAGTTGGTGGAAACAGTTGGCAGACTTTTCTGTTTGAGGTATGACTGGCCACATTTCTAACAAGACTATGTAATGCTGGAAGGCTGTCATTTCCCCTATGGGGACCGGTAAGCCATTTTCTTAGATTAAGTAAAAGAATAAAGGGCTTCATAAGGGCTTAAAAAACTGGTAGACATTTTTCTGGGCTAAAACGATTACTTGCTAAGCATATTTTGCAGATTATAACTCTTAATAGTTATTATAATCTTGGATTGTTTTAAAAAAAAAACAAAAAAAAACGGCAGGCACTGTATTGGACACCTTTTTCAGATGGGGGCCTTTTCTAGTCATAGGCAGAGCCTCATTTTCGCGCCACTAATGCGCAGTTGTTTTTGGAGAGCAAGGCATGCAGATGCATGTGTGAGGAGCTAAGAACCACTGAAAAAGCTTATAGAAGGCGTCATTTGGTATCGTATTCCCCTCTGGGCTTGGTTGGGTCTCAGCAAAGCAGATAGCTGGGACTGTATAGGGGTTAAATGTAAAAACGGCTCCGGTTCCGTTATTTTAAGGGTTAAAGCTTTCAAATTTGGTGTGCAATACTTTTAAGGCTTTAAGACACTGTGGTGAAATTTTGGTGAATTTTGAACAATTCCTTCATACTTTTTCACATATTCAGTAATAAAGTGTGTTCAGTTTAAAATTTAAAGTGACAGTAACGGTTTTATTTTAAAACGTTTTTTGTGCTTTGTTGACAAGTTTAAGCCTGTTTAACATGTCTGTACCATCAGATAAGCTATGTTCTATATGTATGAAAACCAAGGTTTCTCCCCATTTAAATTTATGTGATAATTGTGCCATAGTGTCCAAACAAAGTAGGGACAATGATGCCACAGATAATGATATTGCCCAAGATGATTCCTCAAATGAGGGGAGTAAGCATGATACTGCATCATCCCCTTCTGTGTCTACACCAGTTTTGCCCACACAAGAGGCCCCTAGTACATCTAGTGCGCCAATACTTATTACCATGCAACAATTAACGGCGGTAATGGATAATTCTATTGCAAACATTTTATCCAAAATGCCTACTTATCAGAGAAAGCGCGATTGCTCTGTTTTAAACACTGAAGAGCAAGAGGACGCTGATGATAACTGTTCTGACATACCCTCACACCAATCTGAAGGGGCCAGGAGGGAGGTTTTGTCTGAGGGAGAAATTTCAGATTCAGGAAAAATTTCTCAACAAGCAGAACCTGATGTTGTAACATTTAAATTTAAATTAGAACATCTCCGCGCACTGCTTAAGGAGGTATTATCTACTCTGGATGATTGTGACAATTTGGTCATTCCAGAGAAATTATGTAAGATGGACAAGTTCCTAGAGGCTCCGGTGCCCCCCGATGCTTTTCCTATACCCAAGCGGGTGGCGGACATAGTAAATAAGGAGTGGGAAAGGCCCGGCATACCTTTTTGTTCCTCCCCCTATATTTAAGAAATTATTTCCTATAGTCGACCCCAGAAAGGACTTATGGCAGACAGTCCCCAAGGTCGAGGGGGCGGTTTCTACTCTAAACAAACGCACTACTATTCCTATAGAAGATAGTTGTGCTTTTAAAGATCCTATGGATAAAAAATTAGAGGGTTTGCTTAAAAAGATGTTTGTTCAGCAAGGTTACCTTCTACAACCAATTTCATGCATTGTTCCTGTCACTACGGCAGCGTGTTTCTGGTTCGAAGAACTAGAAAAGTCGCTCAATAAAGAATCTTCGTATGAGGAGGTTATGGACAGAGTTCAAGCACTTAAATTGGCTAACTCTTTTATTTTAGATGCCGCTTTGCAATTAGCTAGATTAGCGGCGAAAAATTCAGGGTTTGCTATCGTGGCGCGCAGAGCGCTTTGGCTAAAGTCTTGGTCAGCGGATGTGTCTTCCAAGACAAAATTGCTTAACATCCCTTTCAAAGGTAAAACACTGTTTGGTCCTGATTTGAAAGAGATTATTTCAGACATCACCGGGGGAAAGGGCCACGCCCTCCCTGTCAGTATATTTATGAAAATCTTAGCAGTGCTATCCAAATAATATATATAAGTTTATGGCAGGGTTATAAACACAATACAAAGAAATAGAAACCCTTATCAACCATGCACCTACTAGACCATACAATTAATATAAATATCTGAATTCTTTTATTTAGTTAATATCCATAAACATATTGAACTATATTTGCAATAAAAGGAAACTAAATAAAAGTTTATATGCGTTAGAACCAACTCTTAAGATATGCTATTCTTCTTACAAAACCCAGAACAATATACCTTCACAATTCAGCCTTATTTATTTAACACAATGGGACTAAAAACCTTTAACATCCAAGCAATACAATTCTAAACAGTGTTTATAAAACAATAGGATAATATATATTCTGCTATTTAACTGCAATTTATCCTAATACAAAATTAACTGACAATATCAGAACTTGTATAGATGAGTTACTTAGCCAATTCAGACACAGATTTGAACAATACCTAGGCTTATAACTACCAATTTAAAATACAATATACTTCACCAATTTTGAACCAATTCGTAGCGGTCTTTAGGTCATCTCATTTGAAAGAAGGTTTTTGCACAAATCAAGGATAAGTTTTAAGCTCCTTGCTGAAGTGAACTTTTTTTTTTTCAGGTATATCGCAGCCAAAATCAGATCACTAATTTTCAACAAGTTACAGACAACTCTCCCTTGTGCATTCAACACTCCCATTATATAATCATTGATGACATCATGTGGGTGGCACTACGGGAGCTGACCTTCCCATTGGTTATCTGGGAAGTCTAAATCGGATTGGCCCTTGGAAATTTCATTTTTAACAGCCAGAAAGAACCTTCTGGCTGTAGTTCTCGCAACATAACACCAGGTGGCAGCATACAGTACAACATAGCAATACAATACAGCATTTCTGACATTTTTAAGCAAGTAAATTTTTTTTTTTTTTTTATAAAATGGTTATTTAATCAGATTACACTCTCTGCATTAATCATATATAACCCCAATTACAGATGGTTAATATTAGGTTATTTTTTTTTTTGATTATTCTGATACCAAATATGTTATATTATTAACATTTTATTATATCAAGGCAATTTAATACTGCTAATTAGTAGCTTAAAATGCATTACAATTTTATCGGTATCCTGGCATTTATATGTGAATAATAGCTTATTTTTAATTCAGTATTGTACTGTATTCCAAGTGAATCCTGTCTATGTAGATCTGAAATAAGAAAATAAATGTTAATAATCACTTCTCTTCAGGTCCATAAACATCTATTCATGTTTTTAAACACACAGAGGCTAAGTAAGATCTTTTATGTTTTCAAAACATATAAATATATATACACATATATATATATACACACATATATATATATATATATATATATATATACACACATACATGCACATTCACTTCTATGTAGATTTGAGATTATCTGTCTGAAAAATATAAACAAAACAGAATTTATTACACATTTTTGACTGATTAAAACAGTTACCTCCCAAGCTTAGCAAATACCCATGTAATAATAATATAGAATTAGACAATTTCCCAAATTTCTATATTTAATACATTCTGGGGCATGTATTTAAACAGAGAGAGAAAAAAAAATGTTTATTTGCTGTCTGCTTACGTGAACTTCCAGAGTCATACCTCAGCATCTGTCTTTGTTTTCTCTGTGTTATTTTAATCACCACATCTGGTATTATCAGCCACATAGCCTGAGTCATTCAAAACAAATTTGTGCTAATTATCAGTTCCCCTTGAAAAATGTTTGCAGTTCTCACATTTCTTCAGACGGATCGGCATTTCTCTTGGAGGAAATCCATATATATGGGCCTGTATCCTGAAACTGTGTTAGTTTCCATTTCCTTTCAAAATTACTTCCCCCAACATTCCTCTAAGTGACTGTTCTGAAATTTGGCAGGCCAAATGTTCCATTGTCTCCCCCTGTGTGTTCAGCATAATTTTACATAATGAATGTGGGAGATCTCTTAGGAACAAACCTTTGTCTACAGACCATGTTCATATCCACAGATCTATTAAATAAAGACAAATATACCTCTATATATTATTTAATAATATTTCAAATACCTTGACATCCCTCAGGATAGGTCTTTTAAGGCTAAAAATAAGCCTAATTTTCGTCCCTTTCGCAGAAACAGACCAGCCTCTAATTCTACATCCTCTAAGCAAGAGGGTAATACTTCACAACCCAAACCAGCCTGGAGACCGATGCAAGGCTGGAACAAGGGTAAGCAGGCCAAGAAGCCTGCCACTGCTACCAAAACAGCATGAAGGGATGGCCCCCGATCCGGGACCGGATCTGGTGGGGGGCAGACTTTCTCTCTTTGCTCAGGCTTGGGCAAGAGATGTTCAGGATCCTTGGGCACTAGAAATAGTTTCTCAAGGTTATCTCCTGGAATTCAAGGAACTACCCCCAAGGGGAAGGTTCCACAGGTCTCAATTATCTTCAAACCACATAAAAAGACAGGCATTCTTACATTGTGTAGAAGACCTGTTAAAGATGGGAGTAATTCATCCAGTTCCAATAGGAGAACAAGGGATGGGGTTTTACTCCAACCTGTTCATAGTTCCCAAAAAAGAGGGAACATTCAGACCAATTTTAGATCTCAAGATCCTAAACAAATTTCTCAGGGTTCCATCGTTCAAAATGGAAACCATTCGAACGATCCTTCCCACCATCCAGGAAGGTCAATTTATGACCACGGTGGATTTAAAGGATGCGTACCTACATATTCCTATCCACAAGGAACATCATCAGTTCCTAAGGTTCACTTTTCTGGACAAGCATTACCAGTTTGTGGCACTTCCATTCGGATTAGCCACTGCTCCGAGAATTTTCACAAAGGTACTAGGGTCCCTTCTAGCGGTTCTAAGACCAAGGGGCATTGCAGTAGTACCTTACTTGGACGACATCCTGATTCAAGCGTTGTCTCTGTCAAAAGCAAAGGCTCATACGGACATCGTCCTAGCCTTTCTCAGATCTCACGGGTGGAAAGTGAACAAAGAAAAAAGTTCTCTGTCCCCGTCAACAAGAGTTCCCTTCTTGGGAACAATAATAGATTCCTTAGAAATGAGGATTTTTCTGACAGAGGTCAGAAAATCAAAAATTCTAAGCTCTTGTCAAGTACTTCATTCTGTTCTTCGTCCTTCCATAGCGCAGTGCATGGAAGTAATAGGATTTGATGGTTGCAACAATGGACATAGTTCCTTTTGCACGAATTCATCTAAGACCATTACAACTGTGCATGCTCAGACAGTGGAATGGGGATTATACAGACTTGTCTCAGACGATTCAAGTAGATCAAAAGACCAGAGATTCACTCCGTTAGTAGCTGATCCTGGACAACCTGTCACAGGGAATGAGCTTCCGCAGACCAGAGTGGGTCATTGTCACGACCGACACCAGTCTGGTGGGCTGGGGCGCGGTCTGGGAACCCCTGAAAGCTCAGGGTCCATGGTCTCGGGAAGAATCTCTTCTCCCGATAAACTTTCTGGAACTGAGAGCGATATTCAATGCTCTCAAAGCTTGGCCTCAACTAGCAAAGGCCAAATTCATAAGGTTTCAATCAGACAACATGACGACTGTTGCATATATCAACCATCAGGGGGGAACAAGGAGTTCCCTGGCGATGGAGGAAGTGACCAAGATAATTCAATGGGCGGAGGATCACTCCTGCCACTTGTCTGCAATCCACATCCCAGGAGTGGAAAATTGGGAAGCGGATTTTCTGAGTCGTCAGACATTCCATCCGGGGGAGTGGGAACTCCATCCGGAAATCTTTGCCCAAATAACTCAATTATGGGGCATTCCAGACATGGATCTGATGGCCTCTCGTCAGAACTTCAAGGTTCCTTGCTACGGGTCCAGATCCAGGGATCCCAAGGCGACTCTAGTAGATGCACTAGTAGCACCTTGGACCTTCAAACTAGCTTATGTATTCCCACCGTTTCCTCTCATTCCCAGGCTGGTAGCCAGGATCAATCAGGAGAGGGCTTCGGTGATCTTGATAGCTCCTGCGTGGCCACGCAGGACTTGGTATGCAGACATGGTGAATATGTCATCGGCTCCACCATGGAAGCTACCTTTGAGACAGGACCTTCTTGTTCAAGGTCCATTCGAACATCAGAATCTGGTTTCCCTCCAACTGATGGCTTGGAGATTGAACGCTTGATTTTATCAAAGCATGGGTTTTCAGATTCTGTTATAGATACTCTGATTCAGGCTAGAAAGCCTGTAACTAGAAAAATTTACCATAAAATATGGAAAAAATATATCTGTTGGTGTGAATCTAAAGGATTCCCATGGAACAAGATAAAAATTCCTAAGATTCTATCCTTTCTACAAGAAGGTTTGGAGAAAGGATTATCTGCAAGTTCTCTGAAGGGACAGATCTCTGCTTTATCTGTTTTACTTCACAAAAGGCTGACAGCTGTGCCAGACGTTCAAGCGTTTGTTCAGGCTCTGGTTAGAATCAAGCCTGTTTACAGACCTTTGACTCCTCCCTGGAGTCTAAATCTAGTTCTTTCAGTTCTTCAAGGGGTTCCGTTTGAACCCTTACATTCCGTAGATATTAAGTTATTATCTTGGAAAGTTTTGTTTTTGGTTGCAATTTCTTCTGCTAGAAGAGTTTCAGAGTTATCTGCTCTGCAGTGTTCTCCGCCCTATCTGGTGTTCCATGCAGATAAGGTGGTTTTGCGTACTAAGCCTGGTTTTCTTCCGAAAGTTGTTTCCAACAAAAATATTAACCAGGAGATAGTTGTACCTTCTTTGTGTCCGAATCCAGTTTCAAAGAAGGAACGTTTGTTACACAATTTGGACGTAGTCCGTGCTCTAAAATTCTATTTAGAGGCTACTAAAGATTTCAGACAAACATCTTCTTTGTTTGTTGTTTATTCTGGTAAAAGGAGAGGTCAAAAAGCAACTTCTACCTCTCTTTCTTTTTGGCTTAAAAGCATTATCCGATTGGCTTATGAGACTGCCGGACGGCAGCCTCCTGAAAGAATCACAGCTCACTCCACTAGGGCTGTGGCTTCCACATGGGCCTTCAAGATCGAGGCTTCTGTTGACCAGATATGTAAGGCAGCGACTTGGTCTTCACTGCACACTTTTGCCAAATTTTACAAATTTGATACTTTTGCTTCTTCGGAGGCTATTTTTGGGAGAAAGGTTTTGCAAGCCGTGGTGCCTTCCATTTAGGTGACCTGATTTGCTCCCTCCCTTCATCCGTGTCCTAAAGCTTTGGTATTGGTTCCCACAAGTAAGGATGACGCCGTGGACCGGACACACCTATGTTGGAGAAAACAGAATTTATGCTTACCTGATAAATTACTTTCTCCAACGGTGTGTCCGGTCCACGGCCCGCCCTGGTTTTTTTTTTTTTTTTAATCAGGTCTGATGAATTATTTTCTCTAACTACAGTCACCACGGTATCATATGGTTTCTCCTATGCATATTTCCTCCTGTACGTCGGTCGAATGACTGGGGTAGGCGGAGCCTAGGAGGGATCATGTGACCAGCTTTGCTGGGCTCTTTGCCATTTCCTGTTGGGGAAGAGAATATCCCACAAGTTAGGATGACGCCGTGGACCGGACACACCGTTGGAGAAAGTAATTTATCAGGTAAGCATAAATTCTGTTTTCTTCAACAAAGGATATCTAAGGAATGAAGCAAATTGGATAATACTAGTAAATTGGAATGTTGTTTAAAATTGTATTCTCTACTTGAATCATGTAAGAACATTTTTGGGTTTAGTGTCCCTTTAAGGGACAGATTTTGGCGATATCTATCTGTTTTACTGCACAAGAGGCTTGCTGAGCTTCCAGACGTCCGGTCTTTTGTTCAGGCTCTCTAGCGCTCCTCCTTGGAGTTTAAATCTTGTTCTTAAGGTTTTGCAGAGGGCTCTGTTTGAGCCTATGCACGGCCTTGATATTAAATTGCTATCTTGTAAGGTTCTCTTTATACTGGCTATTGCGTCGGCACGCAGAGTATCTGAGATGAATGCCTGCAATGTGAGCCACCTTACCTAGTATTCCATACTGATAAAAGCTGTTCTTCGTACTGGGTTAGGTTTTCTTCCTAAGGTTGTTTCAGATGGCAACAGCATTCAGGAGATTGTTGTTCCTTCCTTGTGTCCTAACCCTTCATCTTCGAAGGAGCGGTTACTTCATAATTTGGATGTGGTTCGGGCCTTGAAGTTCTATCTTCAAGCTACTAAGGAGTTCAGGCAGACTTCTTCTTTGTTGTCTACTCTGGGAAGCGTAAGGGGCTGAAAGCCTCGTCCACTTCCTTATCTTTTTGGTTGAGGAGCATTTCGCTTTGCATATGAAACAGCGGGACATAAGCCTTCTCAGAGGATTATTCAACCAAAGCAATGGCTTCCTCTTTGTCCTTCAAGAATGGTCCTCCTTGCATACCTTTTCAAAATTTTACAAATTTGTCTTTTTTGCTTCGACTGAAGCATCTTTTGGGGGAGAGGTTTTGCAGGCTATGGTGCCCTCAGAATAGGGTCCGCCTCTCCTTTTTTACCCTCCAGTTTCATTCAGTGTCCTCTAGAGCAGTGATTTTCAACCTTTTTTTTTTTGCCGTGGCACACGTTTATACATGAAAAAATCACATATTGAAATTAATTCACAAACCATCATAATGATTGTCTGTGAATGAATGTCAATATGTCAAGGCTGGAAATGACGCCTGATGAGCCTGTCACATACCTCCCAATATTTCAAAATTTGAAATAGGGACACCCCTGCACTAGGAAAAGTCCCCTCCCCCATCAGTCATCATCTCACTCAAAATAAAAAACAAGCAAAATTTAAAAAATATGTCACATTGTTGTCAGTCTGCCGCGGCACACCTGAGGATCTCTCACGGCACACTAGTGTGCCACGGCACAACTGGTTGAAAAACACTGCTCTAGAGCTTGGGTATATGTTTCCCACTAGTAAGGAATGAAGTCTTGTACTCTCTTCATATTAAGATGGAAAACATAAATTATGGTTACCAGATAATTTCCTTTCCATCTGTATGAGGAGAGTCCACGACCCCCGCCCATTTTCTCTGTTGGGCAGACCAAAATTTTGTTTTGTTCTTCTGGCACCATTTATACCCTGATATTTATCCTACTGTTCCTTGTTCCCTTGGCAGAATGACTGGTGGGGGAGGTATTTAAGCCTTTGGCTGGGGTGTGTCTGCCTCCTCCTGGTGGCCAGATTCATTATTTCATACAAGTAAGGAATGAAGCTGTGGACTCATCATTAGCAGATATAAAAAATATATATATAATCTCCTGAAAGCAAGTGTCAATCTGGTTTTGATGTGTTTGGTTCCTCTTTACATGTTTCTACTCAACTTGAGTAAATCTGAAATTCAGGCGTGTGGGAGTACAGTAATTGCTGAAAGAGTCGACTCTGGAGACCTTAAAAAATGTCTTAACAAGTATGCAATATGAGAGAGAAATTTCCTATTTGTTTCATTTTAACTGTAGTAAGCTTCATCAGTAAGGATTTTTTTTTTTTATGTTTTAAAATTGTATGCTCTCCTCGAATCATGAAAGTGATTAAATAAAATAACTTGGGGGGTCAAGATGATTACAATCTGAATGAGTGCTTGCTTTAAAAAAATGCTTTCTAATGTGCAATTTATTTTCTCTTAAAGCTGCTTTGGAACTATAAATTTAATCTGACAAAGGATCTAAAGTTTGAGTCAGTAGCGAAGGAAATCTGCAAGTCTACGCTGACTGTGGTGAGTATGGGCTGTAAATTTATTTATTTTTTTCCATTATTGATAGAGGGTTCTTTCTGTAGTTTCAAACGAATAGCAAATCATGCAAAATTTGATTTGGAATTTGCTTTTTTATTTAAATTTAAAGTACATTGTTGAATGGAGATCCTGGAAACGTAAAATGGATGTAATTTTCCCATTTTTATTTCTTGATGCATTAAGCCCATCCTCTGTCTGTTTCCAAGTCTAGGACAGAACTGATCCAAATTTTATTTTACATAGGATGGCCACATTTAATCTTAATCTGGTTCTTCTCAAATCATTTGAAAATCTTGTTCAGATAATATAATAAATATCTGAGTATAAGCAGACCTTTTATCAGGGATATCTCACAGTAACAGATATGCTTCTTCTGATTTTCTGCAGCTGAAGGAATGTGCAGATGAAGTTCCCGGTAAGGGATATGTGGTTTCTTGTCTGGTAGAGCATCGTGGAAATATCACAGAGTATCAGTGCCTACAATACATAACAAAGATGGCTGCCATTATCTATAGTGACTTTCGTCTGATTTGTGGCTTTATGGAAGATTGTAAGAGTGAAATAAACATGCTGAAATGTGGCAGCATCAGGCCCGGCGAGAAGGTAAATAAACATATGATTCTGCTTATGGGATTTATTGTAGAACAAAAAGGCCTCCTTATTGTTCTATCTGTATGCAAACAATTTAGAGCAATAGAAAACTATAATTTTAGTACCCATATCCCCCCCCCCCAATTTCTTAAGCCCCTTGTTTTTCAACATTTGGTACATGTACCCCTAGAGAGGCCTGTGGCATTTGCTGATTCAGAGAATATAAACCGTTAAAGGGACACTGAACCCAAATTTTTTCTTTCTTGATTCAGATAGAGCATGCAAATTTAAGCAACGTTCTAATTTACTCCTATTATCAATTTTTCTTCCTTCTCTTGCTTTCTTTATTTGAAAACGAAGGCATCTAAGCTATTATTTGGTTCAGGACCATGGAAAGCATTTGTTTATTGGTGTTTATCAGCAAGAACAACACAGTGTGTTCACCAAAAATGGGCTGGCATCTAAACTTGCATTCTTGCATTTCAAATAAAGATACCAAGAGAATGAAGAAAATTTGATAATAGGAGTAAATTAGAAAGTTGCTTAAAATTGCATGCTCTTTCTGAATCACGAAAGAAAAAATTTGGGTTCAGTGTCCCTTTAATGTATCATATATAAATATTTATCAGTTCTACCCTAAAACACCCACTAACAAGGACCTATTTGAATTCTCTGCTTGGGCTTGTCAGCTGCTCACTTGATGTAACTGACTCACCTGTACTGAGGTAAGAAAATCATTCAAATCTGTCCGATTAGTAACATTTGAGGACAGAGTTGAGAAATGCTTATGTAAAGTATGCCACAGGGAACGTGCCAGGTAATGGGTATAGCACTGTGATTAAAAACTCACTAATGTGCCACATATATGGCCACAGTGAAATATGCCAGGCAAAATGCAAAATTATATGAGGCTGAGCTATGTATATGTGATGGTTAGACGCAGAATTGGGATAACATTAATTTCTCTTGTAAGGTGTATCCAGTCCACGGATCATCCATTACATGTGGGATATTCTCCTTCCCAACAGGAAGTTGCAAGAGGATCACCCACAGCAGAGCTGCTATATAGCTCCTCCGCTAACTGCCATATCCAGTCATTCTCTTGCAACTCTCAACAAAGATGGAGGTAGTAAGAGGAAAGTGGTGAAATATAGTTGGTTTTGTCTTCAATCAAGAGTTTATTATTTTTAAATGGTACTGGAGTTGTACTATTTTATCTCAGGCAGCATTTAGAAGAAGAATCTGCCTGCGTTTTCTATGATCTTAGCAGAAGTAACTAAGATCCACTGCTGTTCTCACATATGTCTGAGGATTGAGGTAACTTCAGAGGGAGAATGGCGTGCAGGTTATCCTGCAATGAGGTATGTGCAGTTTTAAGTTTTTCTAGGGATGGAATTGCTAGAAAATGCTGCTGATACCGGATTAATGTAAGTTAAGCCTAAATGCAGTGATTTAATAGCGACTAGTATCAGGCTTACTATCAGAGATATATATACTCTTATAAATGTGCAATATAAAACGTTTGCTGGCATGTTTAATCGTTTTTATATATGCTTTGGTGATGACACTTATTGGGGCCTAGTTTTCTCCTGTTAAGTGTGGTCAGTCCACGGGTCATCATTACTTCTGGGATATTAACTCCTCCCCAACAGGAAGTGCAAGAGGATCACCCAGCAGAGCTGCTATATAGCTCCTCCCCTCTACGTCACACCCAGTCATTCTCTTGCACCCAACTAATAGATAGGATGTGTGAGAGGACTGTGGTGATTATACTTAGTTTTATACCTTCAATCAAAAGTTTGTTATTTTATAACAGCATCGGAGTGTGGTGTTCCTTCTCTGGTAGAATTTGAAGAAGAATCTACCTGAGTTTTTTGTATGATTTTAGCCGGCGTAGTTAAGATTATATTGCTGTTCTCGGCCATCTGAGGAGTGAGGTAAACTTCAGATCAGGGGACAGCGGGCAGGTTAACCTGCAAAGAGGTATGTAGCAGCATATTATTTTCTGACAATGGAATTGACTGAGAAAATTCTGCCATACCGATATAATGTAAGCTCAGCCTTAAATGCAGTAGTAGCAACTGGTATCAGGCTGTCATGTATGTATATTTACACTTCAGTATTCTGGGGAATGGCACTTCACTGGGATAATACTGTATGCATAAGACTTTAGCCTAATTTGCAGTGACTAGCAACAGGCTTTCTAATGACATTTCATTTATTTGATGTTAAACGTTTTTGCTGGCATGTTAAATCGTTTAATTATCTGAGGTACTGGGTGAAAAATTGTTTTGGGCACTGTTTTTTCCACTTGGCAATCGTTTTATTTAATTTAAGACAGTTTACTGATCTCCCTCACTGTTGTGTGTGAGGGGGAGGGGCCTATTTTGGCGCTTTTGCTACGCATCAGAAAATTCAGTCAGAAGTCTCTTATCTTCCCTGCATGATCCGGTTCGTCTCTACAGAGCTCAGGGGTCTTCAAAAGTCAATTTGAGGGAGGTAATCACTCACAGCAGAGCTGTGAGATTGTAACTGACTGTGATAAAAAACGTTTATTTTCTGTACATTTTTTCTGCTATTCAGGGTTAGTTATCCATTGCTAATGGGGGCAATCCTTTGCTAAAATTGTGTTTTTACCGGAAAGAATTTGATCTTATAGTTTCTCAAGTTTATTATTTCTCAACTGTCATAACTTTTTTTCTGTGCTTCTTAAAGGCACAGTACGTTCATATTATTTGTAAATTGCTTTGAAAAGTATTTCCAAGTTGCTAGTTTAATTGCTAGTGTGTTAAACATGTCTGACTCGGAGGAATATCTCTGTGCTATATGTGCTAAAGCCAAAGTGGAGCCCAATAGAAATTTATGTACTAATTGCATTGATGCTACTTTAAATAAAAGTCAATCTGTACAAATTGAACATCATTCACCAAACAACGAGGGGAGAGTTATGCCGACTAACTCGCCTCACGTGTCAGTACCTGCATCTCCCGCTCAGGAGGTGCGTGATATTGTAGCGCCGAGTACATCAGGGCGGCCATTGCAAATCACATTACAGGATATGGCTAATGTTATGACTGAAGTTTTGGCTAAATTACCAGAACTTAGAGGTAAGCGTGATCACTCTGGGGTGAGAACAGAGTGCGCTGTTGATAATAGGGCCATGTCTGATACTGCGTCACAGTATGCTGAACATGAGGACGGAGAGCTTCAATCTGCAGGTGACGGTTCTGATCCCAATAGAATGGATTCAGACATTTCTAATTTTAAGTTTAAACTCGAAAACCTCCGTGTACTGTTAGGGGAGGTATTAGCAGCTCTGAATGATTGTAACACAGTTGCAATCCCAGAGAAATTTATGTAGGCTGGATAGATACTATGCGGTACCGGCGAGTACTGACGTATTTCCTATACCTAAGAGGCTTACAGAGATAATTACTAAGGAGTGGGATAGGCCCGGTGTACCCTTTTCCCCCCCTCCTGTGTTTAGAAAAATGTTTACAATAGACGCCACCACACGGGACTTATGGCAGACGGTCCCTAAGGTGGAGGGAGCGGTTTCTACTCTGGCTAAGCGTACCACTATCCCGGTGGAGGATAGCTGTGCCTTTTCAGATCCAATGGATAAAAAAATTAGAGGGTTACCTTAAGAAAATGTTTATTCAACAAGGTTTTATATTGCAACCCCTTGCATGTATTGCGTCTGTCTCGGCCGCGGCCGCTTTTTGGTCCGAGTCCCTGGAAGAGACTCTTGACTCAATAACTATAGATGAGATTTCAAGCAAGCTTAAAACACTTAAGCTAGCTAATTCATTTGTTTCAGATGCCGTAGTACATTTAACAAAACTTACCGCTAAGAATTCCGGATTCGCCATTCAGGCACGCAGAGCACTGTGGCTAAAATCCTGGTCAGCTGACGTTACATCTAAATTACTTAACATACCTTTCAAAGGGCAGACCTTATTCGGGCCCGGTTTGAAAGAAATTATCGCTGACATTACAGGAGGTAAAGGCCATGCCCTGCCTCAAGACAGAGCCAAACCTAAGGCTAGACAGTCTAATTTTCGTTCCTTTCGTAATTTCAAGGCGGGAGCAGCATCAACTTCCTCTGCTCCAAAACAGGAAGGAGCTGTTGCTCGCTACAGACAAGGCTGGAGACCTAACCAGTCCTGGAACAAGGGCAAGCAGGCCAGAAAACCTGCTGCTGCCCCTAAGACAGCATGAATCGAGGGCCCCCGATCCGGGAACGGATCTAGTGGGGGGCAGACTTTCTCTCTTCGCCCAGGCTTGGGCAAGAGATGTCCAGGATCCCTGGGCGTTAGAGATCATATCTCAGGGATATCTTCTGGACTTCAAATCCTCTCCCCCAAAAGGGAGATTTCATCTATCAAGGTTGTCTACAAACCAAATAAAGAAAGAGGCGTTTCTACGCTGTGTACAAGATCTTTTACTAATGGGAGTGATCCATCCGGTTCCGCGGTCGGAACATGGACAGGGGTTTTACTCAAATCTGTTTGTGGTTCCCAAAAAAGAGGGAACCTTCAGGCCAATCTTGGATTTAAAGATCCTAAACAAATTCCTAAGAGTTCCATCGTTCAAAATGGAAACTATTCGGACAATCCTACCCATGATCCAAAAGGGTCAGTACATGACCACAGTGGATTTAAAGGATGCTTACCTTCACATACCGATTCACAAAGATCATTACCGGTATCTAAGGTTTGCCTTCCTAGACGGACATTACCAGTTTGTAGCTCTTCCATTCGGATTGGCTACGGCTCCAAGAATCTTCACAAAGGTTCTGGGTGCTCTTCTGGCGGTACTAAGACCGCGAGGAATTTCGGTAGCTCCGTACCTAGACGACATTCTGATACAAGCTTCAAGCTTTCAAACTGCCAAGTCTCATACAGAGTTAGTACTGGCATTTCTAAGGTCGCATGGATGGAAGGTGAACGAAAAGAAGAGTTCTCTCTTTCCACTCACAAGAGCTCCCTTCTTAGGGACTCTTATAGATTCTGTAGAAATGAAGATCTACCTGACAGAAGACAGGTTAACAAAGCTTCAAAATGCATGCCGTGTCCTTCATTCCATTCAACACCCGTCAGTGGCTCAATGCATGGAGGTGATCGGCTTAATGGTAGCGGCAATGGACATAGTACCCTTTGCACGCCTACATCTCAGACCGCTGCAATTGTGCATGCTAAGTCAGTGGAATGGGGATTACTCAGATTTGTCCCCTACTCTGAATCTGGATCAAGAGACCAGAAATTCTCTTCTATGGTGGCTTTCTCGGCCACATCTGTCCAGGGGGATGCCATTCAGCAGGCCGGACTGGACAATTGTAACAACAGACGCCAGCCTACTAGGCTGGGGCGCTGTCTGGAATTCTCTGAAGGCTCAGGGATCATGGACTCAGGAGGAGAGTCTCCTGCCAATAAACATTCTGGAATTGAGAGCAGTTCTCAATGCCCTTCTGGCTTGGCCCCAGTTAACAACTCGGGGGTTCATCAGGTTTCAGTCGGACAACATCACGACTGTAGCTTACATCAACCATCAAGGAGGGACAAGAAGCTCCCTAGCGATGATTGAAGTATCAAAGATAATTCACTGGGCAGAGTCTCACTCTTGCCACCTGTCAGCTATCCACATCCCGGGAGTGGAGAACTGGGAGGCGGATTTCCTAAGTCGTCAGACTTTTCATCCGGGGGAGTGGGAACTTCATCCGGAGGTCTTTGCCCAAATACTTCGACGTTGGGGCAAACCAGAGATAGATCTCATGGCGTCTCGACAGAACGCCAAGCTTCCTTGTTACGGGTCCAGATCCAGGGATCCGGGAGCGGTCCTGATAGATGCCTTGACTGCACCTTGGACCTTCGGGATGGCTTATGTGTTTCCACCCTTCCCGATGCTTCCTCGATTGATTGCCAGAATCAAACAGGAGAGAGCATCTGTGATTCTAATAGCGCCTGCGTGGCCACGCAGGACTTGGTATGCAGATCTAGTGGACATGTCATCCTGCCCACCCTGGTCTCTGCCTCTGAGACAGGACCTTCTGATCCAGGGTCCCTTCAAACATCAAAATCTAATTTCTCTGAAGCTGACTGCTTGGAAATTGAACGCTTGATTTTATCAAAACGTGGTTTTTCTGAGTCAGTAATTGATACCTTAATACAGGCTAGGAAGCCTGTTACCAGAAAGATTTACCATAAAATATGGCGTAAATACTTATATTGGTGCGAATCCAAGAGTTACTCATGGAGTAAGGTTAGGATTCCTAGGATATTGTCTTTTCTACAAGAAGGTTTAGAAAAGGGTTTATCCGCTAGTTCCTTAAAGGGACAGATTTCAGCTCTGTCCATTCTTTTACACAGAATGTCAGAGGTTCCAGACGTTCAGGCTTTTTGTCAGACTTTGGCCAGGATTAAGCCTGTGTTTAAAACTGTTGCTCCACCATGGAGTTTGAACTTAGTTCTTAATGTTTTACAGGGTGTTCCGTTTGAACCCCTTCATTCCATTGATATCAAATTGTTATCTTGGAAAGTTCTGTTTTTAATGGCTATTTCCTCGGCTCGAAGAGTCTCTGAGTTATCTGCCTTACATTGTGATTCTCCTTATCTGATTTTTCATTCAGACAAGGTAGTTCTGCGTACTAAACCTGGGTTCTTACCTAAGGTGGTCACTAACAGGAATATCAATCAGGAGATTGTTGTTCCATCCTTGTGTCCTAATCCTTCTTCGAAGAAGGAACGTCTTCTACACAATCTAGATGTAGTCCGTGCCCTGAAATTTTATCTACAGGCAACTAAGGATTTTCGACAAACGTCTTCCCTGTTTGTCGTTTATTCTGGTCAGAGGAGAGGTCAAAAAGCTTCTGCTACCTCTCTCTCTTTTTGGCTTCGTAGCATAATACGTTTAGCTTATGAGACTGCTGGACAGCAGCCTCCTGAAAGAATTACAGCTCATTCTACTAGAGCTGTGGCTTCCACTTGGGCCTTTAAGAATGAGGCTTCTGTTGAACAGATTTGCAAGGCTGCAACTTGGTCTTCTCTTCATACTTTTTCCAAATTTTACAAATTTGACACTTTTGCTTCTTCGGAGGCTGTTTTTGGGAGAAAGGTTCTTCAGGCAGTGGTTCCTTCCGTATAAAGAGCCTGCCTGTCCCTCCCGTCATCCGTGTACTTTAGCTTTGGTATTGGTATCCCAGAAGTAATGATGACCCGTGGACTGACCACACTTAACAGGAGAAAACAAAATTTATGCTTACCTGATAAATTCCTTTCTCCTGTAGTGTGGTCAGTCCACAGCCCGCCCTGTTTTTATGGCAGGTCTAAATTTTTAAATTATACTCCAGTCACCACTGCACCCTTTGGCTTCTCCTTTCTCGTTGGTTCTCGGTCGAATGACTGGGTGTGACGTAGAGGGGAGGAGCTATATAGCAGCTCTGCTGGGTGATCCTCTTGCACTTCCTGTTGGGGAGGAGTTAATATCCCAGAAGTAATGATGACCCGTGGACTGACCACACTACAGGAGAAAGGAATTTATCAGGTAAGCATAAATTTTGGTTTTTCCATATGGCTGGCTTGAATTTTGCCTAGAGGCTTTCCACTGTTGTAGTATGAGTGGGAGGGGCCTATTTTAGCGCTTTTTTGCGCAGTTAAAATTGCAGACAGAGACATTTAGCTTCCCTCAGCAGTCCCCTGCATGCTATAGGACATCTCTGAAGGGCTCTAAAGGCTTCAAAAGTCGTTTATTGAGGAAGGTAGGGCCACAGCTGAGCTGTGGCAGTTGTTGTGACTGTTTAAAAAACGTTTAATTCGTTTTTTGATCCGTTTTTTGCATTAAGGGGTTAATCATCCATTTGCAAGTGGGTGCAATGCTCTGCTAACCTATTACATACACTGTAAAAATTTTGTTTGAATTACTGCCTTTTTTCACTGTTTTTCTAATTTTGACAAAATATGTTTCTCTTAAAGGCACAGTACCGTTTTTTATATTTGCTTGTTAACTTGATTTAAAGTGTTTTCCAAGCTTGCTAGTCTGTATAAACATGTCTGACATAGAGGAAACTCCTTGTTCATTATGTTTAAAAGCCATGGTGGAACCCCATATGAGAATGTGTACTAAATGTATTGATTTCACTTTAAAAAATAAAGATCAGCTTTTATCTTTAAAAAATTTATCACCAGAGGATTCTGACGAGGGGGAAGTTATGCCGACTAATTCTCCCCACGTGTCAGACCCTTTGACTCCCGCTCAAATGGCGCCAAGTACATCAAGGACGCCCATAGCGATTACTTTACAAGACATGGCGGCAGTCATGGATAATACACTGTCAGCCGTATTAGCCAGACTACCTGAATTTAGAGGAAAGCGTGATAGCTCTGGTGTTAGGCGTAATACAGAGCATACAGACGCTTTAAGAGCCAAGTTTCTACTTTAGCAAAGCGTACTACTATCCCTGTTGAGGACAGTTGTGCTTTTTCAGATCCTATGGATAAAAAATTAGAGGGTTACCTTAAGAAAATGTTTATTCAACAAGGTTTTATCCTGCAGCCCCTTGCATGCATTGCTCCTGTCACTGCTGCTGCGGCGTTCTGGTTTGAGTCTCTGGAAGAGGCTTTACAGACAACGACTCCTTTGGAGGACATACGTAACAAGCTTAGAGCACTTAAGCTAGATAATTCTTTTGTTTCTGATGCCATTGTTCATTTGACTAAACTAACGGCTAAGAATTCTGGATTTGCCATCCAGGCGCGTAGGGCGCTATGGCTCAAATCTTGGTCAGCTGACGTGACTTCAAAGTCTAAACTACTTAACATTCCCTTCAAGGGGCAGACCCTATTCGGGCCTGGTTTGAAGGAAATTATTGCTGACATTACTGGAGGTAAAGGTCATGCCCTTCCTCAGGACAGGTCCAAATCAAGGGCCAAAAAGTCTAATTTTCGTGCCTTTCGAAACTTCAAGGCAAGTGCAGCATCAACTTCCTCTGCTACAAAACAAGAGGGAACTTTTGCTAAGTCCAAGACGGCCTGGAAACCTAACCAGTCCTGGTACAAGGGTAAGCAGGCCAAAAAGCTTGCTGCTGTGCCTCTAAGACAGCATGAAGGAATGGCCCCCTATCCGGTAACTGATCTAGTAGAGGGCAGACTTTCTCTCTTCGCCCAGGCGCGGGCAAGAGATGTTCAGGATCCCTGGGCGTTGGAGATTATATCTCAGGGGTATCTTCTGGACTTCAAGGCTTCTCCTCCACAAGGGAGATTTCACCTTTCACGATTATCTGTCAACCAGATAAAGAAAGAGGCATTCTTACACTGTGTGCAAGACCTCCTAGTTATGGGAGTGATCCATCCAGTTCCAAAGGAGGAACAGGGACAGGGATTTTACTCAAATCTGTTTGTGGTTCCCAAAAAAGAGGGAACCTTCAGACCAATTTTGGATCTAAAGATCTTAATCAAATTCTTCAGAGTTCCATCATTCAAAATGGAAACTATTCAGACCATCCTACCTATGATCCAGGAGGGTCAATATATGACTACGGTGGATCTAAAGGATGCTTACCTTCACATTCCGATACACAAAGATCATCATCGGTTCCTAAGGTTTGCCTTTCTGGACAGGCATTACCAGGTTGTGGCTCTTCCCTTTGGGTTAGCTACAGCCCCAAGAATTTTTACAAAGGTTCTGGGGGCGCTTCTGGCGGTCCTAAGGCCGCGGGGCATAGCAGTGGCCCCTTATCTAGACGACATTCTGATACAGGCGTCAAATTTCCAAATTGCCAAGTCCCATACGGACATAGTTCTAGGGACTCTGATAGATTCTGTAGAAATGAAAATTTACCTGACGGAGTCCAGGTTATCAAAACTTCTAAATTCTTGCCGTATTCTCCATTCTATTCCGCGCCCTTCGGTGGCTCAGTGCATGGAGGTAATCGGCTTAATGGTAGCGACAATGGACATAGTTCCGTTTGCGCGTCTACATCTCAGACCGCTGCAACTATGCATGCTCAGTCAGTGGAATGGGGATTACACAGATTTGTCCCCTCTACTACATCTGGATCAAGAGACCAGAGATTCTCTTCTCTGGTGGCTATCTCGGGTCCACCTGTCCAAAGGTATGACCTTTCGCAGGCCAGATTGGACAATTGTAACGACAGATGCCAGCCTTCTAGGTTGGGGTGCAGTCTGGAACTCCCTGAAGGCTCAGGGATCGTGGACTCAGGAGGAGAAACTCCTTCCAATAAATATTCTGGAATTGAGAGCGATATTCAATGCTCTTCAAGCTTGGCCTCAGTTATCAACTCTGAGGTTCATCAGATTTCAGTCGGACAACATCACGACTGTGGCTTACATCAACCTTCAAGGGGGAACAAGGAGTTCCCTAGCGATGTTAGAAGTCTCCAAGATAATGCGCTGGGCAGAGAGACACTTGCCACCTCTCAGCGATCCATATCCCAGGTGTAGAGAACTGGGAGGTGGATTTCTTCTGTTAAGTGTGATCAGTCCACGGGTCATCATTACTTGTGGGATATTAACTGCTCCCCTACAGGAAGTGCAAGAGGATTCACCCAGCAGAGTTGCTATATAGCTCCTCCCCTCTACGTCACCTCCAGTCATTCTCTTGCACCCAACGACTAGATAGGATGTGTGAGAGGACTATGGTGATATATTTAGTTTTTATATCTTCAATCAAAAGTTTGTTATTTTATAATAGCACCGGAGTGTGTTATTCCTTCTCTGGTAGAATTTGAAGAAGAATCTACCTGAGTTTTTCTATGATTTTAGCCGGAGTAGTTAAGATCATATTGCTGTTTCTCGGCCATCTGAGGAGAGGTAAACTTCAGATCAGGGGACAGCAGGCAGATTAATCTGCAAAGAGGTATGTAGCAGTTTATTATTTTCTGACATGGAATTGATGAGAAAATCCTGCCATACCGTTATAATGTAAACTCAGCCTTGAATGCAGTAGATGTAGCTGATATCAGGCTGTCATGTATGTATATTTTACACTTCAGTTTTCTGGGAAATGGTACTTCTCTGGCTTTTAAACTGTATACATAGGCTTAACCTATTTTGCAGGGACTTGCAATAGGTTTTAAATGACAATTAATTATTGAGGTAAAACGTTTTTTTGCTGGCATGTAAAAACGTTTTTTTCTCTGAGGTACTGGGTGAAAAAATGTTTTGGGCACTTTTTTTCCACTTGGCAATAGTTTTGATTTAAATTAGAGCAGTTCACTGATCCCTCTCACTGTTATGTGTGTGGGGGAGGGGCCATTTTGGTGCTTTCACTATGCATCAGAAAAACTCAGTCAGAGGTTCATTTTCTTCCTGCATGATCCGGTTCATCTCTACAGAGTTCAGGGATCTCAAGAGTCTTTTTTGAGGAAAGTAATCATTCACAGCAGAGCTGTGCTGATTGTATTGACTGTGATATAAAAAACGTTTATTTGTGTATTTTTTTCTGCTGCCTGGGTTAGTTATCATTTGCTGAGGGGAACAATCCTTTGCTAAAACTGTATATTCTGACAAAGATTGATGCTATAACTTAATTATTTTATCTGTTATAATATTTTTCTGTGCTTCTTAAAGGCACAGTTCGTTTTCATATTATTTGTAAATTACTTTGAAAAGTATTTCCAAGTTGCTGTTTATTTGCTAGTGTGTTAAACATGTCTGATTCAGAGGAATATCTCTGTGCTATATGTGTTAATGCCAAAGTGGAGCCCAATAGAAATTTATGTACTAAATGTATTGATGCTACTTTAAAAAATAGTCAATCTGTACAAATTGAACATATTTCACCAAACAACGAGGGGAGAGTTATGCCGACTAACTCGCCTCACGTGTCAGTACCTGCATCTCCCGCTCAGGAGGTGCGTGATATTGTAGCGCCGAGTGCATCTGGGCGGCCATTACAAATCACATTACAAGATATGGCTACTGTTATGACTGAAGTTTTGGCTAAACTACCAGAACTAAGAGGTAAACGTGATCACTCTGGGATGAGAACAGAGTGCGCTGATAATGCGTCACAGTTTGCAGAACGTGAAGACGGAGAGCTTCATTCTGTGGGTGACGGTTCTGATCCAAATAAACTGGACTCAGACATTTCAAATTTTAAATTTAAGCTTGAGAACCTCCGTGTGTTACTAGGGGAGGTATTAGCGGCTCTGAATGATTGTAACACAGTTGCAATCCCAGAAAAAATGTGTAGGTTGGATAAATATTTTGCGGTACTGACGAGTACTGACGTTTTTCCTATACCTAAGAGACTTACTGACATTGTTACTAAGGAGTGGGATAGACCCGGTGTGCCTTTCTCACCCCCTCCTATATTCAGAAAAATGTTTCCAATAGACGCCGCCACACGGGACTTATGGCAAATGGTCCCTAAGGTGGAGGGAGCAGTTTCTACTTTAGCTAAGCGTACCACTATCCCAGTGGAGGATAGCTGTGCTTTTTCAGATCCAATGGATAAAAAATTAGAGGGTTACCTTAAGAAAATGTTTGTTCAACAAGGGTTTATATTGCAACCTCTTGCATGTATTGCGCCTGTCACGGCTGCAGCAGCATTTTGGTTTGAGTCTCTGGAAGAGACACTTAAATCATCCACACTAGATGACATCACACACAAACTTAAATTCCTTAAGTTAGCTAATTCATTTATTTCAGATGCCGTAGTACATTTAACTAAACTTGCGGCTAAAAATTCAGGATTCGCCATTCAGGCACGCAGAGCTCTGTGGCTAAAATCCTGGTCAGCTGATGTTACGTCTAAATCTAAATTGCTTAATATTCCTTTCAAAGGGCAGACCTTATTCGGGCCCGGCTTGAAAGAGATTATTGATGACATTACAGGAGGTAAAGGTCATGCCCTGCCTCAGGACAAGGCCAAAGCCAAGGCTAGACAGTCCAATTTTCGTTCCTTTCGTAATTTCAAAGCAGGAGCAGCATCAACTTCCTCTGCACCAAAACAGGAAGGAGCTGTTGCTCGCTACAGACAAGGCTGGAAACCTAACCAGTCCTGGAACAGGGGCAAACAGGCCAGAAAACCTGCTGCTGCCCCTAAGACAGCATGAATTGAGGGCCCCCGATCCGGGACCGGATCTAGTGGGGGGCAGACTTTCCCTCTTCGCCCAGGCTTGGGCAAGAGATGTTCAGGATCCCTGGGCGTTAGAGATCATATCTCAGGGATACCTTCTGGACTTCAAATCCTCTCCCCCAAGAGGGAGATTTCATCTGTCAAGGTTGTCAACAAACCTAACAAAGAAGGAAGCGTTTCTACGCTGCGTACAAGATCTTTTATTAATGGGAGTGATCCATCCAGTTCCGCGGTTGGAACAAGGACAAGGGTTTTACTCAAATCTGTTTGTAGTTCCCAAAAAGAGGGAACCTTCAGGCCAATCTTGGATTTAAAGATCCTAAACAAATTCCTAAGAGTTCCATCGTTCAAGATGGAAACTATTCGAACAATTTTGCCCATGATCCAAGAGGGTCAGTACTTGACCACAGTGGATTTAAAGGATGCTTACCTTCACATACCGATTCACAGAAGTCATTACCGGTATCTAAGGTTTGCCTTTTTAGACAGGCATTACCAGTTTGTAGCTCTTCCATTCGGACTGGCTACGGCTCCAAGAATCTTCACAAAGGTTCTGGGCACTCTTCTGGCGGTACTAAGACCGCGAGGAATTTCAGTAGCTCCGTACTTAGACGACATACTGATACAAGCTTCAAGCTTTCAAACTGCCAAATCTCATACAGAGATAGTACTGGCATTTCTAAGGTCGCATGGATGGAAAGTGAACGAAGAGAAAAGTTCTCTCTTTCCACTCACAAGAGTTCCCTTCCTGGGGACTCTGATAGATTCTGTAGAAATGAAGATTTACCTGACAGAGGACAGGTTAACAAAACTTCAAAATGCATGCCGTGTCCTTCATTCCATTCAAGAGACCAGAAATTCTCTTCTATGGTGGCTTTATCGGCCACATCTGTCCAGGGGAATGCCATTCAGCAGGCCAGACTGGTCAATTGTAACAACAGACGCCAGCCTACTAGGTTGGGGCGCTGTCTGGAATTCTCTGAAGGCTCAGGGACTATGGAATCAGGAGGAGAGTCTTCTTCCAATAAACATTCTGGAATTGAGAGCAGTCCTCAATGCTCTTCTGGCTTGGCCCCAGTTAGCAACTCGGGGGTTCATCAGGTTCCAGTCGGACAACATCACGACTGTAGCTTATATCAACCATCAGGGAGGGACAAGAAGCTCCCTAGCAATGATGGAAGTATCGAAGATAATTCGCTGGGCAGAGTCTCACTCTTGCCACCTGTCTGCAATCCACATCCCGGGAGTGGAGAACTGGGAGGCGGATTTCTTAAGTCGTCAGACTTTTCATCCGGGGGAGTGGGAACTTCATCCAGAGGTCTTTGCCCAAATACTTCCACGTTGGGGCAAACCAGAGATAGATCTCATGGCGTCTCGACAGAACGCCAAGCTTCCGCGCTACGGGTCCAGATCCAGGGATCCGGGAGCGGTCCTGATAGATGCCTTGACAGCACCATGGACCTTCAGGATGGCTTATGTGTTTCCACCTTTCCCGATGCTTCCTCGATTGATTGCCAGAATCAAACAGGAGAAAGCATCAGTGATTCTAATAGCGCCTGCATGGCCACGCAGGACTTGGTATACAGATCTGGTGGACATGTCATTCTGTCCACCTTGGTCGTTACCTCTGAAACAGGACCTTCTGATTCAGGGTCCTTTCAAACATCAAAATCTAACTTCTCTGAAGCTGACTGCTTGGAAATTGAACGCTTGATCTTATCAAAGCGTGGTTTTTCTGAGTCAGTTATTGATACCTTAATACAGGCTAGGAAGCCTGTCACCAGAAAGATTTACCATAAAATATGGCGTAAATACCTATATTGGTGCGAATCCAAAGGTTACTCTTGGAGTAAGGTTAGGATTCCTAGGATATTGTCTTTTCTACAAGAAGGTTTAGAAAAGGGGTTATCCGCTAGTTCCTTAAAGGGACAGATCTCAGCTCTGTCCATTCTGTTACACAAGCGTCTGTCAGAAGTTCCAGACGTTCAGGCTTTTTGTCAGGCTTTGGCCAGGATTAAACCTGTGTTTAAAGCTGTGGCTCCACCATGGAGTTTAAACCTTGTTAACGTTTTACAGGGCGTTCCGTTTGAACCCCTTCATTCCATTGATATAAAGTTGTTATCTTGGAAAGTTCTATTTTTAATGGCTATTTCCTCGGCTCGAAGAGTCTCTGAGTTATCAGCCTTACATTGTGATTCTCCTTATTTGATTTTTCACTCGGATAAGGTAGTTCTGCGTACTAAGCCTGGGTTCTTACCTAAGGTAGTCACTAACAGGAATATCAATCAGGAGATTGTTGTTCCATCCTTGTGCCCAAATCCTTCTTCGAGGAAGGAACGTCTTTTGCACAATCTGGATGTAGTTCGTGCCCTTAAATTTTATTTACAGGCAACTAAAGATTTTCGACAAACGTCTTCCCTGTTTGTCGTTTACTCTGGTCAGAGGAGAGGTCAAAAAACTTCTGCTACCTCTCTCTCTTTTTGGCTTCGTAGCATAATTCGTTTAGCTTATGAGACTGCTGGACAGCAGCCTCCTGAAAGAATTACAGCTCATTCCACTAGAGCTGTGGCTTCCACTTGGGCCTTTAAGAATGAGGCCTCTGTTGAACAGATTTGCAAGGCTGCAACTTGGTCTTCGCTTCATACTTTTTCCAAATTTTACAAATTTGACACTTTTGCTTCCTCGGAGGCTATTTTTGGGAGAAAGGTTCTTCAGGCAGTGGTTCCTTCTGTATAAAGAGCCTGCCTATCCCTCCCGTCATCCGTGTACTTTTGCTTTGGTATTGGTATCCCACAAGTAATGATGACCCGTGGACTGATCACACTTAACAGAAGAAAACATAATTTATGCTTACCTGATAAATTCCTTTCTTCTGTAGTGTGATCAGTCCACGGCCCGCCCTGTTTTTTAAGGCAGGTAAATATTTTTTAAATTATACTCCAGTCACCACTACACCCTTGGCTTCTCCTTTCTCGTTGGTCCTTGGTCGAATGACTGGAGGTGACGTAGAGGGGAGGAGCTATATAGCAACTCTGCTGGGTGAATCCTCTTGCACTTCCTGTAGGGGAGCAGTTAATATCCCACAAGTAATGATGACCCGTGGACTGATCACACTACAGAAGAAAGGAATTTATCAGGTAAGCATAAATTATGTTTTTCTAAGTCGTCAGACTTTTCAACCGGGGGAGTGGGAACTCCATTCGGAGGTGTTTGCTCAATTGATTCTCTGCTGGGGCAAACCAGAATTGGATCTCATGGCGTCTCGCCAGAACGCCAAGCTTCCTTGTTACGGATCCAGGTCCAGGGACCCAGAAGCGGCACTGATAGATACTCTAGCAGTGCCTTGGTTCTTCAACCTGGCTTATGTGTTTCCACCGTTTCCTCTGCTCCCTCGACTGATTGCCAAAATGAAACAGGATAGAGCATCGGTGATCTTGATAGCACCTGCGTGGCCACGCAGGACCTAGTATGCAGACCTAGTGGACATGTCATCCTTTCCACCTTGGACTCTGCCTTTGAGACAAGACCTTCTACTACAAGGTCCTTTCAATCATCCAAATCTAATTTCTCTGGGACTGACTGCCTGGAGATTGAACGCTTGATTTTATCAAAGCGTGGCTTCTCCGAGTCAGTCATTGATACCCTAATACAGACAAGAAAGCCTGTCACCAGGAAAATCTACTTTAAGATATGGCATAAATATCTTTATTGGTGTGAATCCAAGGATTACTCATGGAGTAAGGTTAGGATTCCCAGGATATTGTCTTTTCTCCAAGAGGGTTTGGAAAAAGGATTATCAGCTAGTTCTTTAAAGGGACAGATTTCTGCCCTGTCTTTTCTTTTGCACAAGCGTCTGGCAGATATTCCAGACGTTCAGGCATTTTGTCAGGCTTTGGTTAGAATCAAGCCTGTGTTTAAACCTGTTGCTCCTCCATGGAGCTTAAACTTGGTTCTTAAAGTTCTTCAAGGGGTTCCGTTTGAACCTCTTCATTCCATAGATATTAAACTTTTATCTTGGAAAATTCTTTTTTTGATTGCTATTTCCTCGGCTCGTAGAGTCTCCGAGTTATCTGCTTTACAATGTGATTCTCCTTATCTGATCTTCCATGCAGATAAGGTAGTTCTGTGTACAAAACCTGGGTTTTTGCTTAAGGTGGTATCTACTAAGAATATCAATCAAGAGATTGTTGTTCCATCATTGTGCCCTAATCCTCCTTCAAAGAAGGAATGTCTTTTACATAATCTGGACGTAGTCTGTGCTTTAAAGTTTTACTTACAAGCTACTAAAGATTTTCGTCAAACATCTGCTTTGTTTTTTGTTTACTCTGGACAGAGGAGAGGTCAAAAGGCTTCGGCAACCTCTTTCTTTTTGGCTAAAAAGCATAATACGCTTTGCCTATGAGACTGCTGGACAGCAGCCCCCTGAAAGGATTACAGCTCATTCTACTAGAGCTGTGGCTTCCACTTGGGCCTTTAAAAATGAGGGTTCTGTTGAACAGATTTGCAAGGTGGCGACTTGGACTTTTTCAAAATTCTACAAATTTGATAAGGTTCTACAGGCAGTGGTACCTTCCGTTTAAGTACTTGCCTTGTCCCTCCCTTCATCCGTGTACTTTAGCTTTAGTATTGGTATCCCACAAGTAATGGATGATCCGTGGACTGGATACACTTAACAAGAGAAAACACAATTTATGCTTACCTGATAAATTTATTTCTCTTGTGTTGTATCCAGTCCACGGCCCGCCCTGTCAGTTTAAGGTAGGTCAAAATTTAGATTTAAACTACAGTCACCACTGCACCCTATGGTTTCTCCTTTCTCGGCTTGTTTCGGTCGAATGACTGGATATGGCAGTTAGGGGAGGAGCTATATAGCAGCTCTGCTGTGGGTGTCCTCTTGTAACTTCCTGTTGGGAAGGAGAATATCCCACAAGTAATGGATGATCTGTGGACTGGATACACCACAAGAGAAATACATTTATCAGGTAAGCATAAATTGTGTTATTCCCTTTTGTTTTTGTTTGTTTTTCTTTTGTTTGTTTTTTTTTAAAAGGAAAAAAATAAATGAGCTCAGCAGTTTCACAATTTATTTTGTCATTTTATGCAGGACCCTCACTCTCAGGGGGAAGTTGTTGCTTGTCTAGAGAAGGGGATTGTTAAAGAAGCAGAAGAATCGGACTCTCAGTCACGCTTTTCAGATAAATGCAAGCAGTCCATATTGCGTGTAGCAGAACTGTCCTCAGATGATTTCCACCTAGACAGGCACCTCTACTTTGCTTGTCGAGATGACAGGGAGCGCTTCTGTGAGACTGTGAGTATTGTGCAACCATAACTCCAGATGTATCCATGATTATTTTTCACTTTTAATTCCACAATTCATTACTTAGGGGAATTACTTTTCTTTCATGTAATTTTCAAGAGTCCATGAGCTAGTGACGTTTGGGATATACAATCCTACCAGGAGGGGCAAAGTTTCCCAAACCTCAAAATGCCTATAAATACATCCCCCACCACACCCACAATTCAGTTTTACAAGCTTTGCCTCCTATGGAGGTGATGAAGTAAGTTTGTGCTAGATTTCTACGTTGATATGCGCTTCGCAGCAGGTTGAAGCCCTGTTTTCCTCTCAGAGTGCAGTGAATGACAGAGGGATGTGAAGGGAGTATTGCCTATTGAATGCTATGGTCATCCTATCGGGGATCTATTTCATAGGTTCTCTGTTATCGGTCATAGAGATTCTTCTCCTACCTCCCTTTTCAGATTGACGATATACTCTTATATACCATTACCTCTACTGATTCTCGTTTCAGTACTGGTTTGGCTATCTACTTTATGTAGATGAGTGTCTTTTGGTAAGTAAGTCTTATTTTATTTGACACTCTCAGCTATGGTTTGGCACTTTATATGTAAAGTTCTAAATATATGTTTTATACTTATATTTCTTTCATGTAATTAACAAGAGTCCATGAGCTAGTGACGTATGGGATATACATTCCTACCAGGAGGGGCAAAGTTTCCCAAACCTTAAAATGCCTATAAATACACCCCTCACCACACCCACAAATCAGTTTTTACAAACTTTGCCTCCAAGGGAGGTGGTGAAGTAAGTTTGTGCTAGATTCTACGTTGATATGCGCTCCGCAGCAAGTTGGAGCCCGGTTTTCCTCTCAGCGTGCAGTGAATGTCAGAGGGATGTGAAGAGAGTATTGCCTATTGAATGCAGTGATCTCCTTCTACGGGGTCTATTTCATAAGGTTCTCTGTTATCGGTCGTAGAGATTCATCTCTTACCTCCCTTTTCAGATCGACGATATACTCTTATATTTACCATTACCTCTACTGATTCTCGTTTCAGTACTGGTTTGGCTTTCTACAAACATGTAGATGAGTGTCCTGGGGTAAGTAAGTCTTATTTTCTGTGACACTCTAAGCTATGGTTGGGCACTTTATTTATAAAGTTCTAAATATATGTATTCAAACATTTATTTGCCTTGTCTCAGAATGTTCAACTTTCCTTATTTTCAGACAGTCAGTTTCATATTTGGGATTATGCATTGAATTATCATATTTTTCTTACCTCAAAAATTTGACTTTTTTCCCTGTGGGCTGTTAGGCTCGCGGGGGCTGAAAATGCTTCATTTTATTGCGTCATTCTTGGCGCGGACTTTTTTGGCGCAAAAATTCTTTTCCGTTTCCGGCGTCATACGTGTCGCCGGAAGTTGCGTCATTTTTTGACGTTATTTTGCGCCAAAAATGTCGGCGTTCCGGATGTGGCGTCATTTTTGGCGCCAAAAGCATTTAGGCGCCAAATAATGTGGGCGTCTTATTTGGCGCTAAAAAATATGGGCGTCGCTTTTGTCTCCACATTATTTCAGTCTCATTTTTCATTTGCTTCTGGTTGCTAGAAGCTTGATATTTGGCATTCTTTCCCATTCCTGAAACTGTCTTATAAGGAATTTGATCTATTTTGCTTTATATGTTGTTTTTTCTCTTACATATTGCAAGATGTCTCACGTTGCATCTGAGCCAGAAGATACTACAGGAAAATCACTGCCTGCTGGATCTACCAAAGCTAAGTGTATCTGCTGTAAACTTTTGGTAGCTATTCCTCCAGCTGTTGTTTGTAATAATTGTCATGACAAACTTGTTAATGCAGATAATATTTCCTTTAGTAATGTACCATTGCCTGTTGCAGTTCCCTCAACATCTAAGGTGCAGAATGTTCCTGATAACATAAGAGATTTTGTTTCTGAATCCATAAAGAAGGCTTTGTCTGTTATTTCTCCTTCTAGTAAACGTAAAAAGTCTTTTAAATCTTCTCTCTCTACAGATGAATTTTTAAATGAACACCATCATTCTGATTCTTTGGACTCTTCTGGTTCAGAGGATTCTATCTCAGAGATTGATGCTGATAAATCTTCATATTTATTTAAGATGGAATTTATTCGCTCTTTACTTAAAGAAGTACTAATTGCTTTAGAAATAGAGGATTCTAGTCCTCTTGATACTAATTCTATACGTTTGGATAAGGTTTTTAAAGCTCCTGCGGTTATTCCAGAAGTTTTTCCTGTTCCTAATGCTATTTCTGCAGTAATTTCCAAAGAATGGGATAAATTGGGTAATTCATTTACTCCTTCTAAACGTTTTAAGCAATTATATCCTGTTCCGCCTGACAGGTTAGAATTTTGGGACAAAATCCCTAAAGTTGATGGGGCTATTTCTACCCTTGCTAAACGTACTACCATTCCTACGTCAGATGGTACCTCGTTTAAGGATCCTTTAGATAGAAAAATTGAATCTTTTCTAAGAAAAGCTTATCTGTGTTCAGGTAATCTTCTTAGACCTGCTATATCATTGGCTGATGTTGCTGCAGCTTCAACTTTTTGGTTGGAAACTCTAGCGCAACAAGTAACAAATCGTGATTCTCATGATATTATTATTCTTCTCCAGCATGCTAATAATTTTATCTGTGATGCCATTTTTGATATTATTAGAGTTGATGTTAGGTTTATGTCTCTGGCTATCTTAGCCAGAAGAGCTTTATGGCTTAAGACTTGGAATGCTGATATGGCTTCTAAATCAACTCTACTTTCCATTTCTTTCCAGGGAAACAAATTATTTGGTTCTCAGTTGGATTCTATTATTTCAACTGTTACTGGTGGGAAAGGAACTTTTTTACCACAGGATAAAAAATCTAAAGGTAAAAACAGGGCTAACAATCGTTTTCGTTCCTTTCGTTTCAACAAAGAACAAAAGCCTGATCCTTCGTCCTCAGGAGCAGTTTCAGTTTGGAAACCATCTCCAGTCTGGAATAAATCCAAGCCTGCTAGAAAGGCAAAGCCTGCTTCTAAGTTCACATGAAGGTACGGCCCTCATTCCAGTTCAGCTGGTAGGGGGCAGGTTACGTTTTTTCAAAGAAATTTGGATCAATTCTGTTCACAATCTTTGGATTCAGAACATTGTTTCAGAAGGGTACAGAATTGGTTTCAAGATGAGACCTCCTGCAAAGAGATTTTTTCTTTCCCGTGTCCCAGTAAATCCAGTGAAAGCTCAAGCATTTCTGAATTGTGTTTCAGATCTAGAGTTGGCTGGAGTAATTATGCCAGTTCCAGTTCCGGAACAGGGGATGGGGTTTTATTCAAATCTCTTCATTGTACCAAAGAAGGAGAATTCCTTCAGACCAGTTCTGGATCTAAAATTATTGAATCGTTATGTAAGGATACCAACGTTCAAGATGGTAACTGTAAGGACTATATTGCCTTTTGTTCAGCAAGGGAATTATATGTCCACAATAGATTTACAGGATGCATATCTGCATATTCCGATTCATCCAGATCATTATCAGTTCCTGAGATTCTCTTTTCTAGACAAGCATTACCAATTTGTGGCTCTACCGTTTGGCCTTGCTACAGCTCCAAGAATTTTCACAAAGATTCTCGGTGCCCTTCTGTCTGTAATCAGAGAACAGGGTATTGTGGTATTTCCTTATTTGGACGATATCTTGGTACTTGCTCAGTCTTTACATTTAGCAGAGTCTCATACGAATCGACTTGTGTTGTTTCTTCAAGATCATGGTTGGAGGATCAATTTACCAAAAAGTTCTTTGATTCCTCAAACAAGGGTAACCTTTCTGGGTTTCCAGATAGATTCAGTGTCCATGACTCTGTCTTTAACAGACAAGAGACGCCTAAAATTGATTACAGCTTGTCGAAACCTTCAGTCTCAATCATTCCCTTCGGTAGCCTTATGCATGGAAATTCTAGGTCTTATGACTGCTGCATCGGACGCGATCCCCTTTGCTCGTTTTCACATGCAACCTCTTCAGCTCTGTATGCTGAACCAATGGTGCAGGGATTACACGAAGATATATCAATATCTTTAAAACCGATTGTTCGACACTCTCTAACGTGGTGGACAGATCACCATCGTTTAATTCAGGGGGCTTCTTTTGTTCTTCCGACCTGGACTGTAATTTCAACAGATGCAAGTCTCACAGGTTGGGGAGCTGTGTGGGGATCTCTGACGGCACAAGGAGTTTGGGAATCTCAGGAGGTGAGATTACCGATCAATATTTTGGAACTCCGTGCAATTTTCAGAGCTCTTCAGTTTTGGCCTCTTCTGAAGAGAGAATCGTTCATTTGTTTTCAGACAGACAATGTCACAACTGTGGCATACATCAATCATCAAGGAGGGACTCACAGTCCTCTGGCTATGAAAGAAGTATCTTGAATTTTGGTTTGGGCGGAATCCAGCTCCTGTCTAATCTCTGCGGTTCATATCCCAGGTGTAGACAATTGGGAAGCGGATTATCTCAGTCGCCAAATGTTGCATCCGGGCGAATGGTCTCTTCACCCAGAGGTATTTCTTCAGATTGTTCAAATGTGGGAACTTCCAGAAATAGATCTGATGGCGTCCCATCTAAACAAGAAACTTCCCAGGTATCTGTCCAGATCCCGGGATCCTCAGGCGGAGGCAGTGGATGCATTATCACTTCCTTGGAAGTATCATCCTGCCTATATCTTTCCGCCTCTAGTTCTTCTTCCAAGAGTAATCTCCAAGATTCTGAGGGAATGCTCGTTTGTTCTACTAATAGCTCCGGCATGGCCTCACAGGTTTTGGTATGCGGATCTTGTCCGGATGGCATCTTGCCAACCATGGACTCTTCCGTTAAGACCAGACCTTCTGTCGCAAGGTCCTTTTTTCCATCCGGATCTGAAATCCTTAAATTTAAAGGTATGGAGATTGAACGCTTGATTCTTGGTCAAAGAGGTTTCTCTGACTCCGTGATTGATACTATGTTACAGGCTCGTAAATCTGTATCTCGAGAGATATATTATAGAGTCTGGAAGACTTATATTTCTTGGTGTCTTTCTCATCATTTTTCTTGGCATTCTTTTAGAATACCGAGAATTTTACAGTTTCTTCAGGATGGTTTAGATAAGGGTTTGTCCGCAAGTTCTTTGAAAGGACAAATCTCTGCTCTTTCTGTTCTTTTTCACAGAAAGATTGCTATTCTTCCTGATATTCATTGTTTTGTACAAGCTTTGGTTCGTATAAAACCTGTCATTAAGTCAATTTCTCCTCCTTGGAGTTTGAATTTGGTTCTGGGAGCTCTTCAAGCTCCTCCGTTTGAACCTATGCATTCATTGGACATTAAATTACTTTCTTGGAAAGTTTTGTTCCTTTTGGCCATCTCTTCTGCTAGAAGAGTTTCTGAATTATCTGCTCTTTCTTGTGAGTCTCCTTTTCTGATTTTTCATCAGGATAAGGCGGTGTTGCGAACTTCTTTTGAATTTTTACCTAAAGTTGTGAATTCCAACAACATTAGTAGAGAAATTGTGGTTCCTTCATTATGTCCTAATCCTAAGAATTCTAAGGAGAAATCGTTGCATTCTTTGGATGTTGTTAGAGCTTTGAAATATTATGTTGAAGCTACGAAATCTTTCCGTAAGACTTCTAGTCTATTTGTTATCTTTTCCGGTTCTAGGAAAGGCCAGAAAGCTTCTGCCATTTCTTTGGCATCTTGGTTGAAATCTTTAATTCATCTTGCCTATGTTGAGTCGGGTAAAATTCCGCCTCAGAGAATTACAGCTCATTCTACTAGGTCAGTATCTACTTCCTGGGCGTTTAGGAATGAAGCTTCGGTTGACCAGATCTGCAAAGCAGCAACTTGGTCCTCTTTGCATACTTTTACTAAATTCTACCATTTTGATGTATTTTTTTGGTAGAAAAGTTCTTCAGGCAGCGGTTTCAGTTTGAATCTTCTGCTTATGTTTTTCGTTAAACTTTATTTTGGGTGTGGATTATTTTCAGCAGGAATTGGCTGTCTTTATTTTATCCCTCCCTCTCTAGTGACTCTTGTGTGGAAAGATCCACATCTTGGGTAGTCATTATCCCATACGTCACTAGCTCATGGACTCTTGTTAATTACATGAAAGAAAACATAATTTATGTAAGAACTTACCTGATAAATTCATTTCTTTCATATTAACAAGAGTCCATGAGGCCCACCCTTTTTTTGTGGTGGTTATGATTTTTTTGTATAAAGCACAATTATTCCAATTCCTTATTTTATATGCTTCGCACTTTTTTTCTTATCACCCCACTTCTTGGCTATTCGTTAAACTGATTTGTGGGTGTGGTGAGGGGTGTATTTATAGGCATTTTAAGGTTTGGGAAACTTTGCCCCTCCTGGTAGGAATGTATATCCCATACGTCACTAGCTCATGGACTCTTGTTAATATGAAAGAAATGAATTTATCAGGTAAGTTCTTACATAAATTATGTTTTGCCATGATTCAGGTTAATCAGTATATTTCCTTATTACAGACTGTCAGTTTCATTTTTGGGAAATGCATTTAAATAAAAAAAAATTCTTACCTGAAAATTTTTTCATTTGACTTTTTTTCTAAATTGCGGGCTGTTAGGCTCGCGGGTGCAAAAAATGCTAGAATTTATTGCGTCATTTTTGGCACGAGAATTACGTTTGACGTCGATGACGTCATTTCCGGCGTCTTAGTTGACGCAGAGAGTTTTCACGTAGTTGCGTCATCTATAACGCTCGTGTCTGTTACAGACGTTCTTGGCGCCAAAAAATATTTTGTCAGTTGTGGGCGTCATACTTGGCGCCAGATTCTGACATTATTTAAGTCTTTATTTCATTCTGCTTCTGGTTTTCAAATGCTTATTTTGTTTGCATTTTTTTCTCATTCCTGAAACTGTCACTTAAAGAAATTGATATTTTGCTTTATATGTTGTTTTTTTCTCTTACATTTGCAAGATATCTCAAAAAACTGTTCCTGTATCAGAAAATACTGTTGGATTCCTGATGACTGATATCAGTCCTACCAAAGCTAAGTTCATTTAGTTTAATGTTATGAATTTTTATCTTTAGCTATGGTTTGTAATAAGTTTTCATGATAAACTTTTACATGCAGAGTCCATTAGTATTAATGCATTATCTACTGCTATTCCTTTTTACATCTAATGTACAAGATATACCTAGGAATTTATAAGAATATTTTTCTGATTCTATCCTAAAGGCTTTGTCTGCCATCCCGCCTTTTAATAAAATGTAAAGGTCTTTCTCTTACTTGGTGTATTCAGTCCACGGATTCATCCTTACTTGTGGGATATTCTCAATCCCCACAGGAAGTGGCAAAGAGAGCACACAGCAAAGCTGTCCATATAGCTCCCCTCAGGCTCCGCCCCCCCCCCCCCCAGTCATTCTCTTTGCCGCTCTAACAAGTAGCATCTCCACGGGAGGGTAAAGAGTTTGTGGTGTTAGATTTGTAGTTTTTATTTCTTCAATCAAGAGTTTGTTATTTTAAAATAGTGCCGGTTTGTACTATTTACTCTGAGGCAGAAAGTGATGAAGATTTCTGCTGAGCGGAAAAAGATTTTAGCATGTTGTAACTAAAATCCATTGCTGTTCCCACACAGGACTGTTGAGTACCGGAGAACTTCAGTTGGGGGGAACAGTTTGCAGGCTTAACTGCTTAAGGTATGCTCAGTCATTTATTTCTAACAAGACCTGGTAATGCTAGAAGACTGACAGAAATCCCCATGAGGGAAGGTAAGCCATTTTCTGAAACGCAGTATAGAAGGATGGCTTCAGTTAAGGGCTTAAATACTGGTAGACACTGTGATGGGCTAAATCGATTATTTTATTAATGGAATTTTATATTTATTTAAGTGTTTGAAACGTAAATACTTTTTGGGGTTTTTATTTCGCCTGGCATATTATCAGACGCCTAGTCTGACTCAGGAAGGCCCCATAACTCTGGACTGAAGAGGGAGTGGGCCTCATTTTCGCGCCTCAGTTGCGCAGTTGATTTTCAAGACAGTTCATGCAGCTTCATGTGTAGAGTCCTGAGTGCAGGAGGACATCAAGGAGGCTTATATTTCTCCAACATAGGTGTGTCCGGTCCACGGCGTCATCCTTACTTGTGGGATATTCTCTTCCCCAACAGGAAATGGCAAAGAGCCCAGCAAAGCTGGTCACATGATCCCTCCTAGGCTCCGCCTTCCCCAGTCATTCTCTTTGCCGTTGTACAGGCAACATCTCCACGGAGATGGCTTAGAGTTTTTTAGTGTTTAACTGTAGTTTTTATTATTCAATCAAGAGTTTGTTATTTTAAAATAGTGCTGGTATGTACTATTTACTCTGAAACAGAAAAGAGATGAAGATTTCTGTTTGTAAGAGGAAAATGATTTTAGCAACCGTTACTAAAATCGATGGCTGTTCCACACAGGACTGTTGAGAGGAATTAACTTCAGTTGGGGGAACAGTGAGCAGACTTTTGCTGCTTGAGGTATGACACATTCTAACAAGACGATGTAATGCTGGAAGCTGTCATTTTCCCTATGGGATCCGGTAAGCCATTTTATTACAGACAGTAAATAAGGGCTTCACAAGGGCTTTTTAAGACTGTAGACATTTTCTGGGCTAAATCGATTTATATATAAACATATTTTATACTCCATAGCCTTGAGGAATTATTTTAATCTTGGGAATTTTGTAAAATAACCGGCAGGCACTGTATTGGACACCTTATTCTCTAGGGGCTTTCCCTAATCATAGGCAGAGTCTCATTTTCGCGCCTGTATTGCGCACTTGTTTTTGAGAAGCATGACATGCAGATGCATGTGTGAGGAGCTCTGATACATAGAAAAGACTTTCTGAAGGCGTCATTTGGTATCGTATTCCCCTTTGGGCTTGGTTGGGTCTCAGCAAAGCAGATACCAGGGACTGTAAAGGGGTTAAATATAAAAACGGCTCCGGTTCCGTTATTTTAAGGGTTAAAGCTTCCAAATTTGGTGTGCAATACTTTTAAGGCTTTAAGACACTGTGGTGAAATTTTGGTGAATTTTGAACAATTCCTTCATACTTTTTCGCAATTGCAGTAATAAAGTGTGTTCAGTTTAAAATTTAAAGTGACAGTAACGGTTTTATTTTAAAACGTTTTTTGTACTTTGTTATCAAGTTTATGCCTGTTTAACATGTCTGAACTGCCAGATAGACTGTGTTCTGAATGTGGGGAAGCCAAGGTCC
>NC_069499.1:1333786048-1333864423 GCF_027579735.1 Bombina bombina
ACAATAGACTTACAGGATGCATATCTTCATATTCTGTTTCATTCAGATTATTTTCATTTTCTGAAATTCTCTTTTTTTGGACAAGCATTACCAATTTGTTGCTCTTCCTCTCTGGCTTAGCGACAGCTCTTGGATCCTTTTTCAAAGGTTTTCGTTGTTTCTCCTTATTTGGACGATATCTTGGGTAGTTGCTCAGTCTTTTCGTTCTGCAGAATCTCATGATTCACTTCTGTTGTTTCTTCAAAGACATGGTTGGAGGTTCTTTTTTACCAAAAAGTTTCCTTGATTCCTCAGACAAGGGGTCACCTTTTTTTAGGTTTCCAGATAGATTGTGTCAATGTCTTTGTTTCTAACAGACGAGACAAGTTATATTGGGTTCAGTTTGTCGGAACCTTCAGTCTCTATTTCCTTCAGTAGCTATATGCATGGAAGTTTAAGGTCCTCATGACTGCAGCATCAAGACTCGATTCCCTTTGCTTGTTTTTCATGAGAGTCCTCTTCAGTTTTTAATACTTAATTAATGGTGCAGGGGATTATTTTAGGATATCACATTTAATATCCTTGAATCCCAATATTCAACCATCGTATAGCTCTACGGGTTCTTTGGTTCATCCAACCTGGACCATGATCACAACAGATGCGAGTCTTTTAGGTTGGGAGCTGTCTGGGGATCTCTGACAGCACAAGGGATTTGGAAATCTCAAGAGGCGAGATTACCAACCAATATTTTGGAACTGTGCGATTCTCAGAGCTCTTCAGTTTTGGCTTCTATTGAAGAGCGAGACACTATTGTTTTTCAGACAATGTCACAACTGTGGCATATGTCAATCATCAGGGTGGGACTCATAGTCCTCAGGTTATGAAAGAAGTATCTTGGATACTTTCTTGGGCAGAATTCAGCTCCTGTCTAATTTCTGCGGTCCATATCCCAGGTATAGACAAATGGGAAGCGGATTATCTCAGTCGTCAAGCTTTACATCAGGAAGAGTGGTCTCTTCACCCAGATGTGTTTTTTCAATTTGTTCAGATGTGGGGGCTTCCAGAAATAGATCTGATGGCATCTCATCTAAACAAGAAACTTCTCAGGTATCTATCCTGGTCCAGGGATCCTCAGGCGTGGATGCATTGACACTTCCTTGGAGTTATCAACCTGCCTATATTTTTCCGCCTCTAGTTCTTCTTCCAAGAGTGATTTTCAAAATCATCATGGAGCAATCGTTTGTGCTGCTGGTGGCTTCTGCATGGCTGCACAGGTTTTGGAATGTGGATCTTGTTCGGATGTCCAGTTGCCAACCTTGGCCACTTCCATTAAGGCCTGACCTTATATCTCAAGGTTCGTTTTTCCATCAGGATTTCAAATCATTAAATTTGATGGTATGGAAATTGAACGCTTAGTCATAGAGGTTTCTCTGACTCAGTGATTAATATTATGTTTCAGGCTCATGAATCTGTGTCTAGAAAGATTTATCGAGTTTGGAAGACTTACATCTCATGATGCTCTTCTCATAAATTCTCTTGGCATTCTTTTTAGAATTCCTAGAATTTTTACAGTTTCTTCAGGATGGTTTTAGATAAGGGTTTGTTTGCAAGTTCTTTGTAATGACAAATCTCTGCTCTTTCTGTTCTGTTCCACTGAAAAATTGCTAAACTTCCTGATATTCATTGTTTTTGTACAGGCTTTGGTTTGTATCAAGCCTGTCATTAAATCATTTTCTCCTCCTTTGAGTCTTAATTTGGTTTTGATGGCTTTACAGGCTCCTCCGTTTGAGCCAATGCATTCTCTGGACATTAAATTACTTTCTTGGAAAGTATTGTTCTTTTTGGCCATCTCTTCTGCTAGAAGAGTTTCTGAATTATCTGCTCCTTCTTGTGAGTCTCCTTTTCTGATTTTTCATCAGGATAAGGCGGTGTTTAAATTTTTACCTAAAGTTGTGAACTCCAACATCATTAGTAGAGAAATTGTTGTCCCTTCTTTGTGTCCTAATCCTAAGAATTCTCGGATCTTTACATTCTTGGATGTGGTAAGAGCTTTGAAATATTATGTTGAAACTACAAAGATTTTAGGAAGACTTCTAGTCTATTTGTTATCTTTTCTGGTTCTAGGAAAGTTCAGAAGGCTTCTGCCTTTTTTCTTTGGCATTTTGGTTAAAGCTTTTATTTCATCATGCTTACTTGGAGTCGGGTAAATCCCTGCCTCAGAGGATTAACGGCTCATTCTACTAGGTCAGTTTCTAATTCCTGGGCTTTTTAGAATGAAGCTTCTGTTGATCAGATTTGCAAAGCAGCAATTTAGTCGTCTTTGCATACTTTTACTAAATTCTACCATTTTGATGTTTCTCTTATTCAGAAGCAGTTTTTGGTAGAAAAATATTTCAGGCAGCTGTTTCAGTTTGATTCTTCTGCTTATATTTCATTTTTTTTTCATTCTAAAGATTAAAACTTTTGATTTGGGTTGTGGATTAATTTTTCAGCGGAATTGGCTGTCTTTAGTTTTATCCCTCCCTCTCTAGTGACTTGCGTGGAGTTCCACATCTTGGGTATTGCTATCCCATATGTCACTAGCTCATGGACTCTTGTCAATTACATGAAAGAAAACATAATTTATGTAAGAACTTACCTGATAAATTTATTTATTTCATATTGGTAAGAGTCCATGAGGCCCACCCTTTTTATGGTGGTTATGATTTTTTTTGTATAAAGCACAATTATTTCCAAATTCCTTTGTTGATGCTTTTTACTCCTTTATCACCCCACTACTTGGCTATTCGTTAAACTGAATTGTGGGTGTGGTGAGGGGTGTGTTTATAGGCATTTTGAGGTTTCGGAAACTTTTCCCATCCTGGTAGGATTGTATATCCCATACGTCACTAGCTCATGGACTCTTGCCAATATGAAAAATTAATTTATCAGGTAATTTCTTACATAAATTATGGGTTTTTTTAAGACACACTCAGCTATGTTTGGCACTTTATCTTATAAAGTTTTAAATGTATATTGTATATATTTTTGCCATGAGTGTCAGGTCTGTGTATTTCCCTTTGCAGTCTAGCAGTTTTAGCATGGAAATTATGTTTATGGGAGTTTTTAGGCTTACCTGGGGTTTGTTAGTTGTAACTTGTAATTTTCGTGGGCTTAGGCTCACAATGACGCAGAATGTTGCTTTTTATTTGCGACATTTAGGCGCTAAAATGTTTTAGCCGCGAATCGCGTCCTTTCTTGCGACTTTCTTGACACAAGTATTTGGCGCGGAAGTCGTGCCTGTTATGACGCGAGTCGCGTCATTTCATTTGTTAAAGGGCCACTGTAAGTAAATATTTCTCTTGTTAAGTGTATCCAGTCGACGGATCATCCATTACTTGTGGGATATTCTCCTTCCCAACAGGAAGTTGCAAGAGGATCACCCACAGCAGAGCTGCTATATAGCTCTCCCCTCACTGCCATATCCAGTCATTCTCTTGCAACTCTCAACTAAGATGGAGGTCGTAAGAGGACTGTGGTGTTTTATACTTAGTTTATTTCTTCAATCAAAAGTTTATTTTTAAATGGTACCGGAGTGTACTGTTTATCTCAGGCAGTATTTAGAAGATGAATCTGCCTGCGTTTTCTATGATCTTAGCAGAAGTAACTAAGATCCTTTGCTGTTCTCACATATTCTGAGGAGTGAGGTAACTTCAGAGGGGGAATAGCGTGCAGGTTTTCCTGCAATAAGGTATGTGCAGTTAAAATATTTTTATAAAAGTGTATTTTAAAACGTTTGCTGGCATGTTTAATCATTTTTTACATATGTTTGGTGATAAAACTTATTGGGGCCTAGTTTTTTTCCACATGGCTGGCTTGAATTTTGCCTAGAAACAGTTCCCTGAGGCTTCCCACTGTTGTAATATGAGTGGGAGGGGCCTATTTTGGCGTTTTTTGCACAGCAAAAATTACAGACACAGACATCCAGCTTCTTCCTGCATGATCCAGGACTTCTCTGGAGGGCTCAAAAGGCTTCAAAAGTCGTATTGAGGGAGGTAAAAAGCCACAGTAGATCTGTGGCAGTTGTTGTGACTGTTTAAAAAACGTTTTTGTCATTTGTTATTCCGTTTTTGGTATTAAGGGGTTAATCATCCATTTGCAAGTGGGTGCAATGCTCTGCTAACTTATTACATACACTGCATTTTTTCACTGTTATTTCAAAATTTGGGAAAATTTGTGTTTCTTAAAGGCGCAGTAACGTTTTTTATATTGCTTGTAAACTTGTTTTAAAGTGTTTTCCAAGCTTGCTAGTCTCATTGCTAGTCTGTTTAAACATGTCTGACACAGAGGAACCTACTTGTTCATTATGTTTGAAAGCCATGGTGGAGCCCCATAGGAGAATGTGTACTAAATGTATTGATTTCACCTTAAACAGTAAAGATCAGTCTTTATCTATAAAAGAATTATCACCAGAGGGTTCTGTCGAGGGGGAAGTTATGCCGACTAACTCTCCCCACGTGTCAGACCCTTCGCCTCCCGCTCAGGGGACGCACGCTAATATGGCGCCAATTACATCAGGGACGCCCATAGCGATTACCTTGCAGGACATGGCTGCAATCATGAATAATACCCTGTCAGAGGCATTATCTAGATTGCCTGAATTAAGAGGCAAGCGCGATAGCTCAGGGGTTAGGAGAGATACAGAGCGCGCAAATGCTGTTAGAGCCATGTCTGATACTGTCACAGTATGCAGAACATGAGGACGGAGAGCTTCAGTCTGTGGGTGACATCTCTGACTCGGGGAAACCTGATTCAGAGATTTCTAATTTTAAATGTAAGCTTGAGAACCTCCGTGTATTGCTTGGGGAGGTATTAGCTGCTCTGAATGACTGTAACACAGTTGCAATTCCAGAGAAATTGTGTAGGCTGGATAGATACTATGCGGTGCCGGTGTGTACTGACATTTTTCCTATACCTAAAAGGCTTACAGAAATTATTAGCAAGGAGTGGGATAGACCCGGTGTGCCCTTTTCCCCACCTCCTATATTTAGAAAAATGTTTCCAATAGACGCCACTACACGGGACTTATGGCAGACAGTCCCTAGGGTGGAGGGAGCAGTTTCTACTTTAGCAAAGCGTACCACTTTCCCGGTTGAGGACAGTTGTGCTTTTTCAGATCCAATGGATAAAAAATTGGAGGGTTACCTTTAGAAAATGTTTATTCAACAAGATTTTATTTTACAGCCCCTTGCATGCATTGCGCCTGTCACTGCTGCGGCGGCATTCTGGTTTGAGGCCCTGGAAGAGGCCATCCAGACAGCTCCATTGAATGAATTTGTTGACAAGCTTAGAACGCTTAAACTAGCTAACTCATTTGTTTCTGATGCCATTTTTCATTTGACAAAACTAACGGCTAAGAATTCCGGATTCGCCATCCAGGCGCGTAGGGCGCTATGGCTTAAATCCTGGTCAGCTGACGTGACTTCAAAGTCTAAATTACTCAACATTCCTTTCAAGGGGCAGACCTTATTCGGGCCTGGCTTGAAGTAAATTATTGCTGACATTACTGGAGGCAAGGGTCATACCCTTCCTCAGGACAGGGCCAAATCAAAGGCCAAACAGTCTAATTTTCGTGCCTTTCGAAATTTCAAGGCAGCAGCAGCATCAACTTCCTCCGCTTCAAAAAAAGAGGGAACTGTTGCTTATTCCAGACAGGCCTGGAAACCTAACCAGTCCTGGAACAAGGGCAAGCAGGCCAGGAAGCCTGCTGCTGCCCCCAAGACAGCATGAAGGAGCGGCCCCCTATCCGGAAACGGATCTAGTGGGGGGCAGACTTTCTCTCTTCGCCCAGGATCCCTGGGCGTTGGAGATCATATCTCAGGGATATCTTCTGGACTTCAAAGCTTCTCCTCCACAAGGGAGATTTCATCTTTCAAGGTTATCAAACCAGATAAAGAAAGAGGCATTCCTAAGCTGTGTGCAAGACCACCTAGTAATGGGAGTGATCCATCCAGTTCCGCGGACGGAACAAGGACAGGGATTTTATTCAAATCTGTTTGTGGTTCCCAAGAAAGAGGGAACCTTCAGACCAATCTTGGATCTAAAGATCTTAAACAAATTCCTCAGAGTTCCATCATTCAAAATGGAAACTATTTGGACCATCCTACCCATGATCCAAGAGGGTCAGTACATGACCACAGTGGACTTAAAGGATGCCTACCTTCACATACCGATTCACAAAGATCATCATCGGTTCCTAAGGTTTGCCTTTCTAGACAGGCATTACCAATTTGTAGCTCTTCCCTTCGGGTTGGCCACTGCCCCGAGAATTTTTACAAAGGTTCTGGGCTCACTTCTGGCGGTTCTAAGACCGCGAGGCATAGCGGTGGCTCCTTATCTAGACGACATTCTGATACAGGCGTCAAGCTTTCAAATTGCCAAGTCTCATACAGAGATATTTCTGGCATTTCTGAGGTCGCATGGGTGGAAAGTGAACGTGGAAAAGAGTTCTCTATCACCACTCACAAGAGTCTCCTTCCTAGGGACTCTTATAGATTCTGTAGAGATGAAAATTTACCTGACGGAGTCCAGGTTATCAAAACTTCTAAATGCTTGCCGTGTCCTTCATTCCATTCCACGCCCGTCAGTGGCTCAGTGCATGGAATTATCAGTGCATGGAAGTAATCGGCTTAATGGTAGCGGCAATGGACATAGTGCCATTTGCGCGCCTGCATCTCAGACCGCTGCAATTATGCATGCTAAGTCAGTGGAATGGGGATTACTCAGATTTGTCCCCTCTACTAAATCTGGATCAAGAGACCAGAGATTCTCTTCTCTGGTGGCTTTCTCAGGTCCATCTATCGAAGGGTATGACCTTTCGCAGGCCAGATTGGACGATTGTAACAGATGATGCCAGCCTTCTAGGTTGGGGCGCAGTCTGGAACTCCCTGAAGGCTCAGGGATCGTGGACTCAGAAGGAGAAACTCCTCCCAATAAATATTCTGGAGTTAAGAGCAATATTCAATGCTCTTCTAGCTTGGCCTCAGTTGGCAACACTGAGGTTCATCAGATTTCAGTCGGACAACATCACGACTGTGGCTTACATCAACCATAAAGGGGGAACCAGGAGTTCCCTAGCGATGTTAGAAGTCTCAAAGATAATTTGCTGGGCAGAGTCTCACTCTTGCCACCTGTCGGCGATCCACATCCCAGGCGTAGAGAACTGGGAGGCAGATTTTCTAAGTCGTCAGACTTTTCATCCGGGGAAGTGGGAACTCCATCCGGAGGTGTTTGCTCAACTGGTCCATCGTTGGGGCGTCTCGCCAGAACGCCAAGCTTCCTTGTTACGGATCCAGGTCCAGGGACCCGGGAGCAACGCTGATAGATGCTCTAGCAGCTCCTTGGTTCTTCAACCTGGCCTATGTGTTTCCACCGTTTCCTCTGCTCCCTCGACTAATTGCCAAAATCAAACAGGAGAGAGCATCTGTGATTCTGATAGCGCCTGCGTGGCCACGCAGGACCTGGTATGCAGACCTAGTGGACATGTCATCTCTTCCACCATGGACTCTGCCTCTGAGGCAGGACCTTCTAATACAAGGTCCTTTCAATCATCCAAATCTACTTTCTCTGAGACTGACTGCATGGAGATTGAACGCTTGATTCTATCAAGGCGTGGCTTCTCCGAGTTAGTCATTGATACCTTAATACAGGCTCGGAAGCCTGTCACCAGGAAAATCTACCATAAGATATGGCGTAAATATCTTTATTGGTGTGAATCCAAGAGTTACTCATTGAGTAAGGTTAGGATTCCTAGGATATTGTCCTTTCTCCAAGATGGTTTGGACAAAGGCTTATCAGCTAGTTCTTTAAAAGGACAGATCTCTGCTCTGTCTATTCTTTTGCACAAGCGTCTGGCAGAAGTTCCAGACGTTCAGGCATTTTGTCAGGCTTTGGTTAGGATTAAGCCTGTGTATAAAACTGTTGCTCCCCCGTGGAGCTTAAACTTGGTTCTTAAAGTTCTTCAGGGAGTTCCGTTTGAACCCCTTCATTCCATTGATATTAAACTTTTATCTTGGAAAGTTCTGTTTTTGATGGCTATTTCCACGGCTCAAAGAGTCTCTGAGTTATCTGCCTTACATTGTGATTCTCCTTATCTGATTTTTCATTCAGACAAGGTAGTTCTGCGTACCAAACCTGGGTTTTTACCTAAGGTGGTCTAACAGGAATATCAATCAAGAGATTGTTGTTCCATCATTGTGTCCTAATCCTTCTTCAAAGAAGGAACGTCTTTTACATAATCTGGACGTTGTCCGTGCCTTGAAGTTTAGGCTACTAAAGATTTTCGGCAAACATCTGCCCTGTTTGTCGTTTACTCTGGACAGAGGAGAGGTCAAAAAGCTTTGGCAACCTCTCTCTCCTTTTGGCTTCGGAGCATAATACGCTTAGCCTATGAGACTGCTGGACAGCAGCCCCCTGAAAGGATTACAGCTCATTCTACTAGAGCTGTGGCTTCCACCTGGGCCTTTAAAAATGAGGCCTCTGTTGAACAGATTTGCAAGGCTGCGACTTGGTCTTTGCTTCACACCTTTTCAAAATTTTACAAATTTGACACTTTTGCTTCTTTGGAGGCTGTTTTTGGGAGAAAGGTTCTACAGGCAGTGGTTCCTTCTGTTTAAGTTCCTGCCTTGTCCCTCCCATCATCCGTGTACTTTAGATTTGGTATTGGTATCCCACAAGTAATGGATGATCCGTGGACTGGATACACTTAACAAGAGAAAACATAATTTATGCTTACCTGATAAATTTATTTCTCTTGTAGTGTATCCAGTCCACGGCCCGCCCTGTCCTTTTAAGGCAGGTCTAAATTTTAAATAAACTACAGTCACCACTGCACCCTATGGTTTCTCCGTGGACTGGATACACTACAAGAGAAATAAATTTATCAGGTAAGCATAAATTATGTTTTTCTATGCCTGTTACTAACTAACTACCCCAAATATGCTTTTTATCAATAGCATTTAATTAACATATCTCTACCGTATATCAGAAATCTTGTCTGCAAATTTAATTGTTTTCCAAACCCACTCCGTGGGTATCCTTTGCTCTGTACCAATCCGTTTACAATACCTAGGTTTCAAATGGCGCTTTAAACACAAAGTTATTGGTTTAAGTATTTTGAACATGCAGTGCTGAAAATAGTGGGCAGGATAACGTGACATCATCGGCGAATAAAAGATATAACTTTTAGAGCGTTATGAAACTTCGTTTTGGAGAAAATATAGGTCAGTAGGTTTTAATTAATGTTAATTAACTTTAATATGCTAGTTGTTTAGCTTAAAAATTATAACAGAAAGTAATCCTTTAAGCTTTGGCTTTTTTCACTGTAGTTGCGTCATTCTTGGCGCCAAAATTTGTTATATATAGTGTCTCTCTTGCTCTCATTTGATTCATAGAGGGCTAGGTTGCTTCCTTTTTATTTTACTTTTGCATAAAAATTTTATCATAAGCATTTTTTCCCATTCCTAAAACTGCTATTTTGAGGAAATTGGATATTTTCTTTAACTGTTGTTTTTTCTTTTTTGTTACATTTTGCAAGATGTCTCAGACTGCCTCTGATTTTACTGTTGGAACTAAGCTGCCTGAACACAATTCTACCAAAGCTAAGTGTGTATATTGTAAATTAGCTGATCTTAGTTCTTCAGCTCAGATATGTGGCTCTTGTTATGAAAAATTATTACATGCTGATACTGTTTCTATACGTACAAATAAATCTACTAAATCTAGAGACGGCTATGACTGCTATTCCTAATAAACGTAAGAAGTCTCTCATAGCTTCTAATAAATCTGATGAAGTTTGTATTGATCGACAGCATACTGAAATACCTTCTGCTGATGATTTCTCTGGCTCAGAGGATCCTACTTCAAATTGATAAATCAACCTTTCTTTTTAAGATTGAATATATTCTTTCTTTATTAGAGGAAGTATTGTTTACTTTGGGTATTAACGAATCTAGTCCTCTTGATAACAAGAATAGCAAATTGAATTTTGTTTTTAAAACTTCTGAGGTTACTTCTGAAGTTTTTTTCCTATTCAAGATGCTATCTCTCATATGTTTACTAAAGAATGGTCTAAACTTGGTGCTTCTTTTAACCCTTCTAGGTTTAAAAAGCTATTTCCTTTTACCTGTGGCTAATTTAGAGTTTTGAGGAAAAGTCCCTTAGGTTGATGGGGTTATTTCTACTCTTGCTAAACATACTACTATTCCTATGAGAGACAGTACTTCCTTTAAGGATCCTTTAGATAGGAAAATTGAATCCTATCTTAGAAAAGCATATTTACATACTGACTATATTCTTAGACCTGCTATTTCTATGGCTGATGTTGCTGCTGCTTCAACTTTTTGGTTGGACAGTTTAGCTTAACAGTTAACAGATTCTGAATTGTCTAGCATTGTTCTCTTACTTCAACATGCTAATCATTTCTTTTGTGATGCTATATTTGATTTCATTAAGATTGCTATTAAATCTATGTCTTTAGCTATTCTTACTAGAAGAGCTTTATGGCTTAAATCTTGGAATGCTGATAAGGTGTCTAAATCTATATTACTATCTTTATCATTTCAGGGTAGTAATTTATTTGGTTCTCAGTTGGATTCTATTATCTCCATTATCACTGTGGGAAAGGGAGTTTTTCTTCCCCAGGATAAGAAATCTAAGGTTAAATTTAAAGCTCCCAATCTTTTTCGTTCCTTTCGTCAGAATAGAGAACAAAAGACCTCTCCTTCCCCTAAGGCCCCTGGCTCTAATTGGAGACCATCTCCGAATTGGAATAAATCCAAGCCTTCTAAAAAACAAAATCCAGCCTCTAAGACTGCATGAAGGTGTGGCCCTCAAACCAGTTCAACTGGTGGGAAGCAAATGGAAATTATTTCAATACATTTGGACAGTTTCTGTTCAAAATCAGTGGATTCAGAATATTGTTTCTCAGGGGTATAGAATAGGTTTCAGAATAAGACCTCCCATGGAAGATGAGAGAGAATCTTCCCAACAAACCCTGTGAAGGCTCAGGCTTTTTGGAAATGTGTTTCAGACCTAGAGTTTTCAGGGGTGATTGTTCCAGTTCCTCTGCAGGTACGGGGTTTGGGGGTTTTTCAAATCTATTAATTGTCCCAAAGAAAGAAGATTCGTTCAGGCCAATTTGGGATCTGAAATTTTTAAATAGTTTTGTAAGAGTCCCAACTTTCAAGATGGTGACTATAAGGACTATTATGTCATTTCATCTCTACAATAGACTTACATGACGCTTATCTTCACATTCTAATTCATCCAGACCACTATCGTTTTCTGAGATTTTCTTTTCTAAACAAGCAATACCAATTTGTCGCTCTCAGTTTGGCCTAGCGATCTTTTCGAAGATTCTCGGTGCCCTTCTATCTGTAATCAGAGAGCAGGGTATTTTGGTGTTAACTTATTTGGACGATTTCTTGGTACTAGCTCAATCTTTTCCTTTAGCGGAATCTCACACAAAACAACTAGTGTTGTTTCTTCAAAAACATGGTTGGAGGATCAATTTACAAAAGAGTTTAATTCCTCAGACAAGGGTCACCTTTTTAGGTTTCCAGATAGATTGTGTCCATGACTCTTTCTCTGACGGATAAGAGACGAATGAGGTTAGTTTTAGCTTGTCTAACCCTTAAGTCTCTATCATTCCCTTTAGTGGCTATGTGCATGGAAGTTTTAGGTCTCATGACTGCAGTATCGGACGCGATCCCCTTTGCTCGTTTTCATATGAGGTCTCTTCATCTTTGCATGTTGCACCAATGGTGCAGGGATTATACTTGGCTATCACAACTGATATACTTGAATCTCAACGCTCTCTGACTTGGTGGTTAGACCATCACCTTATTGTTCAAGGGGCCTCATTTGTTTGTCCTACTTGGACTGTGATCACAACAGATGCAAGTCTCACAGGTTGGGGAGCTGTCTAGGGGTCTCTGACAGCACAAGGGGTTTGGAATCCTCAAAAGGCGAGGTTACCAATCCAATATTTTCTTAAACGGGAAGAGACCACAGCTGCATTCATTACTTTTGGGTATTCAGAACCTGGCCACCAGGAGGAGGCAAAGACACCCCAGCCAAAGGCTTAAAAATACCTCCCCCACTTCCCTCATCCTCCAGTCATTCTTTGCCTTTCGTCACAGGAGGTTGGTAGAGAAGTGTCAGAAATTGAAGATAGTCTCTTATGGAGGGTAGTACTCTTCGGAATGGGACTGGAGTTTTAAGTAATCCTGTCATCCTCTCAGTGAGAGCATGGATGAAAGTTAGAGTCCGGAGGGGCAGGGAGTGTCGTCTCTGCAAAACCATCCCAACTCATGTTAACATCTCCTTGGCAATCAGCGTTGACGAGTTTTGCTGCCTGCCTCTATTCTCTCAAGTCCATGGGGGATATTTATCAAAGGTCTGGCAGACCTGATCCGACAGTGCGGATTAAGTCCGCCAGACCTCGCTGAATGCAGAGAGCAATACGCTCTCCGCTTTCAGCATTGCACCAGCAGATCTTGTGAGCAGCTGGTGCAACACCGCCCCCTGCAAATTTGCAGGTAGGTGTCAGTCAACCCGATCGTACTTGATCGGGTTGATTTTCGGCGATGTGTGTCCGCCTGCTAAGAGCAGGCAGACAGAGTTATGGAGCAGCGGTCTTTAGACCGCTGCTTCATAACTGCTGTTTCTGGCGAACCTGCAGGCTCTCCAGAAAAATGGGCCCTCAAGCTCCATCCGGAGCTTAATAAATGGGCCCCCATGTCAGAAGCGATGCTACTATCTGTCACGCTTGAAGGGCCGTGTTCCTGTTACATGGTGTAGATTCCTGTAAGATCTTTAATTTCTCCAACATAGGTGTGTCCGGTCCACGGCGTCATCCTTACTTGTGGGATATTCTCTTCCCCAACAGGAAATGGCAAAGAGCCCAGCAAAGCTGGTCACATGATCCCTCCTAGGCTCCGCCTACCCCAGTCATTCTCTTTGCCGTTGTACAGGCAACATCTCCACGGAGATGGCTTAGAGTTTTTTAGTGTTTAACTGTAGTTTTTATTATTCAATCAAGAGTTTGTTATTTTGAAATAGTGCTGGTATGTACTATTTACTCAGAAACAGAAAAGAGATGAAGATTTCTGTTTGTATGAGGAAAATGATTTTAGCAACCGTCACTAAAATCCATGGCTGTTCCACACAGGACTGTTGAGAGCAATTAACTTCAGTTGGGGGAACAGTGAGCAGTCTCTTGCTGCTTGAGGTATGACACATTCTAACAAGACGATGTAATGCTGGAAGCTGTCATTTTCCCTATGGGATCCGGTAAGCCATGTTTATTAAGATCGTAAATAAGGGCTTCACAAGGGCTTATTAAGACTGTAGACTTTTTCTGGGCTAAATCGATTCATTATTAACACATATTTAGCCTTGAGGAATCATTTATTCTGGGTATTTTGATATAATAATATCGGCAGGCATTGTTTTAGACACCTTATTCTTTAGGGGCTTTCCCAAATCATAGGCAGAGCCTCATTTTCGCGCCGGTGTTGCGCACTTGTTTTTGAGAGGCATGACATGCAGTCGCATGTGAGAGGAGCTCTGATACTTAGAAAAGACTTTCTGAAGGCGTCATTTGGTATCGTATTCCCCTTTGGGCTTGGTTGGGTCTCAGCAAAGCAGATACCAGGGACTGTAAAGGGGTTAAAGTTAAAAACGGCTCCGGTTCCGTTATTTTAAGGGTTAAAGCTTCCAAATTTGGTGTGCAATACTTTTAAGGCTTTGAACAATTCCTTCATGTTTTTTCGCAATTGCAGTAATAAAGTGTGTTCAGTTTAAAATTTAAAGTGACAGTAACGGTTTTATTTTAAAACGTTTTTTGTACTTTGTTATCAAGTTTATGCCTGTTTAACATGTCTGAACTACCAGATAGACTGTGTTCTGAATGTGGGGAAGCCAGAATTCCCATTCATTTAAATAAATGTGATTTATGTGACAATGACAATGATGCCCAAGATGATTCCTCAAGTGAGGGGAGTAAGCATGGTACTGCATCATTCCCTCCTTCGTCTACACGAGTCTTGCCCACTCAGGAGGCCCCTAGTACATCTAGCGCGCCAATACTCCTTACTATGCAACAATTAACGGCTGTAATGGATAATTCTGTCAAAAACATTTTAGCCAAAATGAACACTTATCAGCGTAAGCGCGACTGCTCTGTTTTAGATACTGAAGAGCATGACGACGCTGATAATAATGGTTCTGAAGGGCCCCTAACCCAGTCTGATGGGGCCAGGGAGGTTTTGTCTGAGGGAGAAATTACTGATTCAGGGAACATTTCTCAACAAGCTGAACCTGATGTGATTACGTTTAAATTTAAGTTGGAACATCTCCGCTTTCTGCTTAAGGAGGTATTATCCACTCTGGATGATTGTGACAAGTTGGTCATCCCAGAGAAACTATGTAAAATGGACAAGTTCCTAGAGGTCCCGGGGCTCCCAGAAGCTTTTCCTATCCCCAAGCGGGTGGCGGACATTGTTAATAAAGAATGGGAAAGGCCCGGTATTCCTTTCGTCCCTCCCCCCATATTTAAAAAATTGTTTCCTATGGTCGACCCCAGAAAGGACTTATGGCAGACAGTCCCCAAGGTCGAGGGAGCGGTTTCCACTTTAAACAAACGCACCACTATACCCATAGAGGATAGTTGTGCTTTCAAAGATCCTATGGATAAAAAATTAGAAGGTTTACTTAAAAAGATGTTTGTTCAGCAGGGTTACCTTCTACAACCAATTTCATGCATTGTCCCTGTAGCTACAGCCGCATGTTTCTGGTTCGATGAGCTGATAAAGGCGGTCGATAGTGATTCTCCTCCTTATGAGGAGATTATGGACAGAATCAATGCTCTCAAATTGGCTAATTCTTTCACCCTAGACGCCACTTTGCAATTGGCTAGGTTAGCGGCTAAGAATTCTGGGTTTGCTATTGTGGCGCGCAGAGCGCTTTGGTTGAAATCTTGGTCAGCTGATGCGTCTTCCAAGAACAAGCTACTTAACATTCCTTTCAAGGGGAAAACGCTGTTTGGCCCTGACTTGAAAGAGATTATCTCTGATATCACTGGGGGTAAGGGCCACGCCCTTCCTCAGGATCGGCCTTTCAAGGCAAAAAATAAACCTAATTTTCGTCCCTTTCGTAGAAATGGACCAGCCCAAAGTGCTACGTCCTCTAAGCAAGAGGGTAATACTTCTCAAGCCAAGCCAGCTTGGAGACCAATGCAAGGCTGGAACAAGGGAAAGCAGGCCAAGAAACCTGCCACTGCTACCAAGACAGCATGAAATGTTGGCCCCCGATCCGGGACCGGATCTGGTGGGGGGCAGACTCTCTCTCTTCGCTCAGGCTTGGGCAAGAGATGTTCTGGATCCTTGGGCGCTAGAAATAGTCTCCCAAGGTTATCTTCTGGAATTCAAGGGGCTTCCCCCAAGGGGGAGGTTCCACAGGTCTCAGTTGTCTTCAGACCACATAAAAAGACAGGCATTCTTACATTGTGTAGAAGACCTGTTAAAAATGGGAGTGATTCATCCTGTTCCATTAAGAGAACAAGGGATGGGGTTCTACTCCAATCTGTTCATAGTTCCCAAAAAAGAGGGAACGTTCAGACCAATCTTAGATCTCAAGATCTTAAACAAGTTTCTCAAGGTTCCATCGTTCAAGATGGAAACCATTCGAACTATTCTTCCTTCCATCCAGGAAGGTCAATTCATGACCACAGTGGATTTAAAGGATGCGTATCTACATATTCCTATCCACAAGGAACATCATCGGTTCCTAAGGTTCGCATTCCTGGACAAGCATTACCAGTTCGTGGCGCTTCCTTTCGGATTAGCCACTGCTCCAAGGATTTTCACAAAGGTACTAGGGTCCCTTCTAGCTGTGCTAAGACCAAGGGGCATTGCTGTAGTACCTTACTTGGACGACATTCTGATTCAAGCGTCGTCCCTTCCTCAAGCAAAGGCTCACACGGACATTGTCCTGGCCTTTCTCAGATCTCACGGATGGAAAGTGAACGTGGAAAAGAGTTCTCTATCTCCGTCAACAAGGGTTCCCTTCTTGGGAACAATAATAGACTCCTTAGAAATGAGGATTTTTCTGACAGAGGCCAGAAAAACAAAACTTCTAGACTCTTGTCGGATACTTCATTCCGTTCCTCTTCCTTCCATAGCGCAGTGCATGGAAGTGATCGGTTTGATGGTAGCGGCAATGGACATAGTTCCTTTTGCGCGCATTCATCTAAGACCATTACAACTGTGCATGCTCAGTCAGTGGAATGGGGACTATACAGACTTGTCTCCGAAGATACAAGTAAATCAGAGGACCAGAGACTCACTCCGTTGGTGGCTGTCCCTGGACAACCTGTCACAAGGGATGACATTCCGCAGACCGGAGTGGGTCATCGTCACGACCGACGCCAGTCTGATGGGCTGGGGCGCGGTCTGGGGATCCCTGAAAGCTCAGGGTCTTTGGTCTCGGGAAGAATCTCTTCTACCGATAAATATTCTGGAACTGAGAGCGATATTCAATGCTCTCAAGGCTTGGCCTCAGCTAGCGAGGGCCAAGTTCATACGGTTTCAATCAGACAACATGACAACTGTTGCGTACATCAACCATCAGGGGGGAACAAGGAGTTCCCTAGCGATGGAAGAAGTGACCAAAATCATTCTATGGGCGGAGTCTCACTCCTGCCACCTGTCTGCTATCCACATCCCAGGAGTGGAAAATTGGGAAGCGGATTTTCTGAGTCGTCAGACATTGCATCCGGGGGAGTGGGAACTCCATCCGGAAATCTTTGCCCAAGTCACTCAGCTGTGGGGCATTCCAGACATGGATCTGATGGCCTCTCGTCAGAACTTCAAAGTTCCTTGCTACGGGTCCAGATCCAGGGATCCCAAGGCGGCTCTAGTGGATGCACTAGTAGCACCTTGGACCTTCAAACTAGCTTATGTGTTCCCGCCGTTTCCTCTCATCCCCAGGCTGGTAGCCAGGATCAATCAGGAGAGGGCGTCGGTGATCTTGATAGCTCCTGCGTGGCCACGCAGGACTTGGTATGCAGATCTGGTGAATATGTCATCGGCTCCACCTTGGAAGCTACCTTTGAGACGAGACCTTCTTGTTCAGGGTCCGTTCGAACATCCGAATCTGGTTTCACTCCAGCTGACTGCTTGGAGATTGAACGCTTGATCTTATCGAAGCGAGGGTTCTCAGATTCTGTTATCGATACTCTTGTTCAGGCCAGAAAGCCTGTAACTAGAAAGATTTACCACAAAATTTGGAAAAAATATATCTGTTGGTGTGAATCTAAAGGATTCCCTTGGGACAAGGTTAAGATTCCTAAGATTCTATCCTTCCTTCAAGAAGGATTGGAAAAAGGATTATCTGCTAGTTCCCTGAAGGGACAGATTTCTGCCTTGTCTGTGTTACTTCACAAAAAGCTGGCAGCTGTGCCAGATGTTCAAGCCTTTGTTCAGGCTCTGGTTAGAATTAAGCCTGTTTACAAACCTTTGACTCCTCCTTGGAGTCTCAACTTAGTTCTTTCAGTTCTTCAGGGGGTTCCGTTTGAACCCTTACATTCCGTTGATATTAAGTTATTATCTTGGAAAGTTTTGTTTTTAGTTGCAATTTCTTCTGCTAGAAGAGTTTCAGAATTATCTGCTCTGCAGTGTTCTCCTCCTTATCTGGTGTTCCATGCAGATAAGGTGGTTTTACGTACTAAACCTGGTTTTCTTCCAAAAGTTGTTTCTAACAAAAACATTAACCAGGAGATTATCGTACCTTCTCTGTGTCCGAAACCAGTTTCAAAGAAGGAACGTTTGTTGCACAATTTGGATGTTGTTCGCGCTCTAAAATTCTATTTAGATGCTACAAAGGATTTTAGACAAACATCTTCCTTGTTTGTTGTTTATTCCGGTAAAAGGAGAGGTCAAAAAGCAACTTCTACCTCTCTCTCTTTTTGGATTAAAAGCATCATCAGATTGGCTTACGAGACTGCCGGACGGCAGCCTCCCGAAAGAATCACGGCTCATTCCACTAGGGCTGTGGCTTCCACATGGGCCTTCAAGAACGAGGCTTCTGTTGATCAGATATGTAGGGCAGCGACTTGGTCTTCACTGCACACTTTTACCAAATTTTACAAGTTTGATACTTTTGCTTCTTCTGAGGCTATTTTTGGGAGAAAGGTTTTGCAAGCCGTGGTGCCTTCCATTTAGGTGACCTGATTTGCTCCCTCCCTTCATCCGTGTCCTAAAGCTTTGGTATTGGTTCCCACAAGTAAGGATGACGCCGTGGACCGGACACACCTATGTTGGAGAAAACAGAATTTATGTTTACCTGATAAATTACATTCTCCAACGGTGTGTCCGGTCCACGGCCCGCCCTGTTTTTTTTTTAATCAGGTCTGATAATTTATTTTCTTTAACTACAGTCACCACGGTACCATATGGTTTCTCCTATGCAAATATTCCTCCTTAACGTCGGTCGAATGACTGGGGTAGGCGGAGCCTAGGAGGGATCATGTGACCAGCTTTGCTGGGCTCTTTGCCATTTCCTGTTGGGGAAGAGAATATCCCACAAGTAAGGATGACGCCGTGGACCGGACACACCGTTGGAGAAAGTAATTTATCAGGTAAACATAAATTCTGTTTTTATTTCAATATGGGAATTTAATGTTAACGAAAGAAATCATGGTCGCAGTGGGACTCCTTTTATCTTATGGAATCAAGGGTTAATATCTCCTGCGGGGGGGGGGGGGGTTATTGAACAGGGGGGACTTAACTCATGTTTATGTGATTCTGTCTGCTAAATATGTAGTGATACTGACATTCCCAATTCGGAGTATGAAATAGCCTGGGTTCTCCATGCCCATTAGTTATGTTTAGATTGCCGTACTAAAGTACTCTCTTCCCCCTGATTCAGGGAGCGTAGAGTGCATTGAGCCATCTGCCCCTGAGTATTCAATGTAAAGTGAGGCGTGTGCCTCAGAACATTCTTTTGCTAAGCAAGCAGGTGTCCCTATGGCTGTTACTCCGTCTCCGGAAGACGGCCTTTTTCCTCCAGAGGTTACAGCACGGTTCCGCATGGCCATATCTATGGCGCTGGCGCATTCATATCTCCCTAGAGAAGTATTTAAGATAATGTCCGTGTTCTGTTAACCGGGGTCTGTCGAGCGTGAGATTGCCTGAGTCAGTTCAACCTTCTGGGGAAGCAATGGCCTCTGAGACTTCAGAAGTCCCTCCCTCGGGCCGGGGTCGTCCATCAATCCGGAGGGGGAACATTTGGCCTTCCGTTATAGACTGGCACGCCTACATGTACTACTAAGGCAAGTTTTGGCGGTGCTGGAGGATTCCAGTTCTACTGGACCCAGGTATCCTTAGTCTTCTGTGCCGGAGTGCAAACTAGGTTAGACGTTTGGGGATGAAGCCAATCTCCTTCACATCGCTGTCTTTCTTTTTTTTATTGTATCTGTTCCTTTGGCCTGGGACCCAAGGTTTCTCCATTCCCTGGGGTTTGGAGGTTTGAATGGCCTCTAGGCGTCAGGGGTACCAGTTGAATAGCTGTTTTAGTTTTCTCCCTTGGTATCTTCGGGATGTCTAAATTTTGTGGCTACTGCCATACACCTTTTGTATGTTGCTAGGACTTCTAACCCCCTTCTTGGGTGGTCGGGTCATCAGTGTTTGGAGGTTCGGATTTGCTCCTTTCTTCTGTAAGGTACGACGAGTCCACGGATTCATCCTTTACTTGTGGGATATTATCCTCCTCTTTGCCTACTCTAAGTACTAGGAAGGGTAAAGTGAAAGAGGTGATAAAATATTAGTTTTTAATTTCTTCAAGCAAGAGTTTTTTGTTTTAAATGGTACCGGTGTGTACTATTTACTCTCAGGCAGCAGATGGATGAAGACTTCTGTCTGAAGGATGATGATCTTAGCATTTGTCACTAAGATCCAGAGCAGTTCCCACAGAGGCTGAGGGGTACAAGAAACTTCAGTGTGAGGAACGTTTTCATGCTATATAGCAGTGAGGTATGTTCAGTCATTTTTTCTGGAGAGACTGTGTATTTCAGAAAGGCTGACAGTATCCCCATGAGGGTAAGGGTAAGCAGTAATCCTAAGAGCTATAGAAAGGCATTACTAAGCTTGCATAAGGGGCTAATTACAAAAATGGTTGACACTGAGTTTTGAATGTTTGTGGTCAAACGTTTTATGAACTGGGAGTGCTGTTAACGTTTTGTGGGCAACTTTATTGAGGGTACACTTGGCTTATTTTTTGGGTCTCAGAACCCACATGGCTAGTTTAAAACCGCTCTGGTGCTGTTCTTTGAGGCTGTAGAGACATTGAGTGAGATGGGCGGGACCTATTTTCGCGCCTCAGACGCACAGTTATTTTCATGCAGCAAGCTCCAACTCCTGAGGGCCCTTGTGGATGTTTTGGGCCAAATCGAAGCTTTAACCCCATATCCCTGAGGGCAGGTAGGCGCCACAGCAGGGCTGGCAAGGTGCTGGGGGTGTTTTTTTCCGGATTTAGGCCTAATTTCAATCTGGTTTGCACATTAAAGGGTTAAATGTTAAATTTCCTTGTGGGGCAATCTTAACTACATATATTGTGTCTGCTTGCAAACATTTTAAAAATTTGGTGCATTTTAAAGCAGTTTTGCAGAACGTGTATGCTTTTTTTTTCTCTTAAAGGCGCAGTGCCGTTTTTTAAGATTGTTATTTTTTTCACTAAATAAAGTGTTTTCATGCTTGTTTGTAGTCATTACTAGCCTGTTCAACATGTCTGACATTGAAGAAAGTCATTGTTCAATATGTTTAGAAGCCATTGTGGAACCCCCACTTAGAATGTGTCCCTCATGCACTGAAAGGTCAATAAATTGCAAAGAACATATTTTAGCTACTAAAAGTATGTTGCAGGATGATTCTCAGTCAGAATAGAATCAGGTTATGCCATCTAATTCTCCCCAAGTGTCACAACCATTAACGCCCGCACAAGCGACGCCAAGTACTTCTAGTGCGTCTAATTCTTTCACCCTGCAAGATATGGCCACAGTTATGAATACTACCCTCACAGAGGTTTTATCTAAACTGCCTGGCTTGCAGGGGAAGCGCAGTAGGTCTGGTGTGAGAACAAATGCTGAGCCCTCTGACGCTTTATTAGCCACATCAGATGTACCCTCACAATGTTCTGAGTTGGGGGTGAGGGATTTGCTGGCTGAGGGAGAGATTTCTGATTCAGGAAAGATGTTCCCTCAGACAGACTCAGATATAACAGCTTTTAAACTAGAACACCTCCGCTTATTGCTCAGGGAGGTTTTAGCGACTCTGGATGATTGTGACCCTATTGTAGTTCCAGAGAAATTGTGTAAAATGGACAGATTTCTAGAGGTTCCTGCCTACACTGATGTTTTTCCGGTCCCTAAGAGGATTTCGGACATTGTTACTAAGGAGTGGGATAGACCAGGTATTCCGTTCGCTCCCCCTCCTACTTTTAAGAAAATGTTTCCCATATCAGACGCCGTGCGGGACTCGTGGCAGACGGTCCCTAAGGTGGAGGGAGCTATTTCTACCCTGGCTAAGCGTACAACTATACCTATTGAGGACAGTTGTGCTTTCAAAGATCCTATGGATAAAAAATAAGAGGGTCTCCTAAAGAAAATATTTGTTCATCAAGGTTTTCTTCTCCAACCTATAGCGTGCATTGTTCCTGTAACTACTGCAGCTGCTTTTTGGTTTGAGGCTCTGGAGGAGGCTCTTCAGGTTGAGACCCCATTAGAAGATATTCTGGATAGAATTAGGGCTCTTAAGCTAGCTAATTCTTTCATTACAGATGCCAAAGAATTCAGGTTTTGCCATTTTAGCGCGTAGAGCGTTATGGCTTAAGTCCTGGTCTGCTGATGTGTCATCAAAATCTAAGCTTTTAGCCATCCCTTTCAAGGGTAAGACCCTATTCGGGCCTGAACTAAAAGAGATCATTTCAGACATCACTGGAGGGAAAGGCCATGCCCTTCCTCAGGATAAGACAGGACCAAATAAAATAATTTTCGTTCCTTTTGAAACTTCAAAGGTGGTCCCTCTACCTCTTCCCCTGCTGCAAAGCAAGAGGGGAATTTTGCTCAATCCAAGTCAGTCTGGAGACCTAACCAGACTTGGAACAAGGGGTAAACAGGCCAAGAAGCCTGCTCCTGCCACCAAGACAGCATGAAGGGGTAGCCCCCGATCCGGGACCGGATCTAGTAGCGGGCAGACTTTCTCTCTTTGCTCAGGCTTTGGCAAGAGACGTTCAGGACTCCTGGGCTTTAGAAATCGTAACCCAGGGGTATCTTCTAGATTTCAAAGATTCTCCTCCAAGGGGGAGATTCCATCTTTGTCAATTGTCTGTAAACCAGACAAAAAGAGAGGCGTTCTTACGCTGTGTAGAAGACCAATATACCATGGGAGTGATCTGCCCAGTTCCGAAAACAGAACAGGGGCAGGGGTTCTACTCCAATCTGTTTGTGGTTCTCAAAAAAGAGGGAATCTTCAGACCAATTCTATATCTCAAGGTCCTAAACCAATTCCTAAGAGTTCCATCCTTCAAGATGGAGACCATTCGGACTATTTTACCAATGATCCAGGAGGCTCAATATATGACCATCGTGGACTTAAAGGATGCGTATCTACACATCCCTAGCCACAAAGATCATCACCAGTTCCTCAAGTTCGCCTTTCTGGACAAGCATTACCAGTTTGTGGCTCTTCCCTTCGGGTTGGCCACAGCTCCCAGAATTTTCGGTTTCTCGGAGTCGGTCATAGATACCTTGATTCAGGCTCGAAAGCCTGTCACTAGGAAAATTTATCATAAGATATGGCGTAAATATCTTTATTGGTGCGAATCCAAAGGCTACTCATGGGGTAAGATCAGGATTTTGTCCTTTCTCCAAGAAGGATTGGAGGAGGGGCTATCAGCTAGTTCCTTAAAGGGACATATCTGCCTTATCAATTCTACTGCACAAGCGTCTGGCAGATTCCAGACGTTCAGTCGTTCTGTCAGGCTTTAGTTAGGATTAAGCCTGTGTTTAAACCTGTTGTTCCGCCATGGAGTTTGAATTTAGTTCTTAAAGTTCTTCAAGGGGTTCCGTTTGAACCTATGCATTCCATAGATATTAAGCTTCTATCTTGGAAAGTTCTGTTTTTAGTTGCTATCTCTTCGGCTCGAAGAGTTTCTGAATTATCTGCATTCCAATGCGACTCGCCTTATCTTGTTTTCCATGCTGATAAGGTGGTTTTGCGTACCAATCCTGGATTCCTTCCTAAAGTTGTTACTAATAGGAATATCAATCAGGAAATTGTTGTTTCTTCTCTGTGTCCTAATCCTTCCTCTGAGAAGGAGCGTCTGTTGCACAACTTGGACGTGGTTCGTACTTTGAAGTTTTACTTGCAAGCAACCAAAGATTTCCGTCAAACGTCTTATTTGTTTGTTGTCTATTCTGGAAAACGTAGAGGTCAAAAAGCTACGGCTACCTCTTTCTTTTTGGCTGAAAAGCATCATCCGTTTGGCATACGAGACTGCTGGACAGCAGCCTCCTGAAAGGATTATAGCTCACTCTACTAGAGCGGTGGCTTCCACATGGGCTTTTAAAAATGATGCTTCTGTTGAACAGATTTGTAAGGCTGCGACTTGGTCTTCGCTTCATACCTTTTCAAAATTTTACAAATTTGATACTTTTTGTTTCTTCGGAGGCTATTTTTGGGAGACAGGTTCTTCAAGCAGTGGTGCCTCCCATTCATCCGTGTCCTGTAGCTTTGGTATTGTATCCCACAAGTAAAGGATGAATCCGTGGACTCGTCATAACTTATAGAAAAAAAGTAAATTTATGCTTACCTGATAAATTGATTTCTTCTATGGTACGACAAATCCACGGCCCGCCCTGTCATTTTAAGACCGATTATATTTTTTTATTTTAAACTTCAGTCACCTCTGCACCTTGTAGTTTCTCCTTTTTCTTCCTGTACCTTCGGTCGAATGACTGGAGGGTGGAGCTAAGGGAGGAGCTATATAGACAGCTCTGCTGTGGTGCTCTTTGCCACTTCCTGTTAGCAGGAGGATAATATCCCACAAGTAAAGGATGAATCCGTGGACTCGTCATACCATAGAAGAAATTTATTTATCAGGTAAGCATAAATTTACTTTTTTCTTCCTCCTTTACTATGTTTCGCTCGTCTATAGGAGCGCAGGGGTTGGGGTTCTTCCCCTTTGTTTTTCCCTTTGTCATTTTCCTTGGTCGACTTGTCTGCCAGGAGTTGAGGCTCCCACTGTTTTTTCCTGTGAAGTACACGATTTCCGTGAGGCTGACCCTGTAAGGGTCTTTTGGAGACTTTAGCGTCTTCTCATCCTTCGGACTGGTTCGGAGCCTGTCCCTTGTACCCGTAGTTTAGAGGGGAGTGTTCCCTTTCGACTCTCTGAGATCTTTGGATTTGCAGCAGAGGGTCCTAGAACCAGTTGCACCTCAGGGTGCTGGTTGCCCTCTTTTTAGACCTGTTAAGAGGTGGTCTTGGCCTCTTGGTCTAAATCTTTTCGAGAGTCCAATGTCCATCGACATTGGGATGTGGGATGCACTGCCCAGTGTGCTCTCCTCCGTATGAGGTCACTTGATTGTTCCTCAGGGGTTAGAACATAGACCGGTCTCTGGTTCTGGGGTCTGGCTTATGGTCTTCTCTTGTTTCAGATTTCGGAGTCCGGATCTGGCTCGGTCCTAGGCGGTTCAGCTCAAACCTTTTTGGTTTTGCAACTTCCGCTTGTCCCATCAGGGACGATTTGGCATCTGTCTGAGGGCTAGTTTTTCTGTCTCTCAGGCGAGGCGGCTGTTGTTGAGCAGCTTTTGCACCTTGATGTGGGCTTGTGGTTGTTTTTTTTCACCTGAGCGGTCGGTACTTTTCAATGGTTTTTACCATATCTCTCTCTTTGCCAGGCCTCTGGCTGGGGAAGCGGTTCCTTTACGTTCCCCTTCTTTTGGGGAGGTCCTTGCAGAGTTAGTTTCCATGAGGCCTCATAGCTCTCCTCATCTCCACAGGTGTCTGCCGTCCTTGTGTGCATGAGTTCTTGGGGCTGGATTCTGGCTCTGGGATTCTGTTCAGTGTCCTATCTCCCTTGTTGGAAGTGGTTGCTTCTTAGGAAGGAAGCTGTGTAGGGGCCCTGAATCCCGAGCATGCAGTTTTTATGTTCTGACAAGCTAATTTAAGCGTTGGTTAGAGTTATTCTCTCATCGGTTCGTTCCTTTCAGGCCCTCCTTTTTTTCTTCTGAGGTGTGGTTTGGAGATTTTTGTATTGTTTGTATCCGGACGTTGCCAATTTGTTAGACTTGGTCCGTTATCTTAGAGGGGTTTCGGGGAGCTGGCTGCTCTGTTGGGCCATTGTCTGGGTGCTACTGGGAAATGTTGATATTTTTCGGCAGTCTCTGTGGGTGGTCTCCCGTGTTGGCTTGAGGCTGGAGTTCAGTGAGTTCTTGTTCAGAGGTGGCTACGTGAGAGCACCTTTCTCTGATAGGATAACGTCCTTGTCTGCGAGTTCAGAATTTTCTTCGTTTTATAAGGGTTTCCTTTTTCTGAACTAGTTTAGCTACTGTGTTTGTTAGACTAGGGTACATTGAGGAGCTGGTGGCGCCATACTTCATATGGTGTTGAGTCAGAGATCTGAGGATAGTCCATGGGTTTTTCTCGTGATCAAGCTTTCTAGGTCTAGTTTTGATCCCTGGTTTTTGTCCTCCTAGGGAGTTTTTCCCTGGGTGGTTGTCTTTAGCAAATTTGGGTTTGCTTAGTCGTTTTGAGGTTTCTTTCTTTAGTCTGTGGTCCTTTTGTCATCTTCTAGGTCCTCCGTTTTCCACCTCAGGGATTGGTGAGGTTCTTCCTTCAGGTCGGGGGTTAATTCTGTGGGATCGCGGGTCTTGGCTCCTTGGGGGCTTTTTGTGCTCAATGGTTCTAGGGATCTGAGTGGTCTCTCGTTTGGCCTTGTAGGTTATTTAACTGATGGGCAGTTACTGGGCCCTTTCAGGGTTTTTTTTAACCTTGTTCTAAGTGTTAGTTTTTTGTAGGGTGTTGGGTTATTCCAGGCTGTGGTGCCCTTGCATTCAGTGTCCTCTATAGCTTGGGTATTGTTTTCCCCAAAGTAATGAATGTAGCCCTGGACTCTTCCTGTTTAAGAAGAAAAACTTAAATTATGCTTACCTCATAATTTTCTTTTCTTCTGACGGGAAGAGTCAACAGCTCCCCGCCTGTGCTTATTTATGGGGCAGCCGTATTTTAGTTTTTGTTCTTCTGGCACCTTTTTACCCTGATATTTCTCCTACTGTTCCTTGTTCCCTCGGCAGAATGACTGGGGGATGAGGGAAGTGGGGGAGGTGTTTAAGCATTTGGCTGGGGTGTCTTTGCCTCCTCCTGGTGGCCAGGTTCTGAATTCCAAAAGTAATGAATGCAGCTGTGGACTCTTCCCGTCAGAAGAAAAGAAAATTATCAGGTAAGCATAATTTAAGTTTTCTTGGTGTGTGGATCATGGTTTTTCTTATATGCCTTCAGAATTCCTATAATTCTGCAGTTTACATGATTGGTATAAGGGTCTGTCTGTCAGTTCTTTGAAAGGGCAGATTTCAGCTCTTTAAGGTTGGTTTCATAGGAAGATTGCTAATCTTTCTGATATTCATGGTTTTGTTCAGGCTTTGGTTCGTATTAAAGTTATTAAGCCAATTTCTCCACCTTGGAATTTTACTTTGGTATTGAAGGTTTTGCAGGCTATACCTTTTTGAGCTTATGCATAAAGTGGATATTAAAGTGATGGTAAACTCTCTGTCCTTTGTAAAAACAGATCCGGATTGTTAGTGATATTTTTGATGGGGTTTAATTCATCAGATTATAATTAAGATGTACTGTAACTAACTTATTAATATAGGTATAAAATTCAAATTCCCCATGCTCTGCCGACCAGTTTTCTGTGAGCTAACGGTTTGAATTGTTCTGCAATCAGCGCTCTCCCCATATGGCACTTTAGTTGTAGCTAGAGCACTGATTAACTCAAAGAAAAATTTACTTTTAAAGTGGGTGGTGGAGTGCAGGGTATTTGAATTTCATATCTAGATTAAAAAGTAAGTTATTGGGCATCTTCATTACAACTGATGAATTAAACTCCATCTAAAATATTACTAACATTCCAAATCTGAGTTTAAAAAGGGGAAAATCTACCATCACTTTCAACTTCTTTCTTGGAAGGTTTTGTTTCTTTTGGCTATCTCTTCCAGAAGAGTTTCTGAATAGTATGCTCTTGTGATTATCTATCTTATTTTTCTTCAGGATAAGGCAGTTTTAAGAACCAAATTTGACATTTTGACTAAGGTTATGTACTCAAACTAAATAAATCAACGAATTGTTGTTCTTTCTTTGTGTCTTAATCCTAAGAATTCTTCAGAAAGGCTTCTTCACAATTTGGACGTGGTTAGGTCCTTAAAGTGTTGGGTAGGTTGATGCTACTAAAAGATTTTACACAAACTTCTAGTCTGTTTATTTTTTAGGTTCTAAGAGAGGGCAGCAAGCTACTGCCATTTCCTTGGCTTGAATTTCTTGATTCATAAACCTTACTTGGAGGTGGGACAACCTCCACCTAAACGGCAAGGCAGCAATTTGGTCGTTTTTTCATAATTTTTTCTAAATTGTACCATTTTAATGTTTTTGCTTCTTCTAAGGCAGCCCTAGGTAGCAAAGTCCTTTAGGCATTGGTCTTAGCTTAATGTTTTTTGCCTGTGGGTCATTTTTAAGTGCATATTTAAAAAAAAACATAATTTATGTAAGAACTTACCTGATAAATTAATTTCTTTCATATTAGCAAGAGTCCATGAGCTAGTGACGTATGGGATATACATTCCTACCAGGAGGGGCAAAGTTTCCCAAACCTCAAAATGCCTATAAATACACCCCTCACCACACCCACAAATCAGTTTAACGTATAGCCAAGAAGTGGGGTGAAAAGAAAAAGTGCGAAAGCATAAAAAATAAGGAATTGGAATAATTGTGCTTTATACAAAAAAATCATAACCACCACAAAAAGGGCGGGCCTCATGGACTCTAGCTAATATGAAAGAAATGAATTTATCAGGTAAGTTCTTACATAAATTATGTTTTCTTTCATGTAATTAGCAAGAGTCCATGAGCTAGTGACGTATGGGATAATGACTACCCAAGATGTGGATCTTCCACGCAAGAGTCACTAGAGAGGGAGGGATAAAATAAAGACAGCCAATTCCTGCTGAAAATAATCCACACCCAAAATAAAGTTTAAATCTTATAATGAAAAAAAATGAAATTATAAGCAGAAGAATCAAACTGAAACAGCTGCCTGAAGTATTTTTCTACCAAAAACGGCTTCAGAAGAAGAAAACACATCAAAATAGTAGAATTTAGTAAAAGTATGCAAAGAAGACCAAGTTGCTGCTTTGCAAATCTGATCAACCGAAGCTTCATTCCTAAACGCCCAGGAAGTAGAAACTGACCTAGTCTTAGTAGCTTCAACATAATATTTCAAAGCTCTAACAACATCCAAAGAATGCAATGATTTCTCCTTAGAATTCTTAGGATTAGGGCATAATGAAGGAACCACAATTTCTCTACTAATGTTGTTGGAATTCACAACCTTAAATAAAAATTTTAAAAAAGTTCGCAACACCGCCTTATCCTGATGAAAAATCAGAAAAGGAGACTCACAAGAAAGAGCAGACAATTCAGAGACTCTTCTGGCAGAAGAGATGGCCAAAAGGAACAAAACTTTCCAAGAAAGTAATTTAATGTCCAATGAATGCATAGGTTCAAACGGAGGAGCTTGAAGAGCCCCCAGAACCAAATTCAAACTCCAAGGAGGAGAAATTGACTTAATGACAGGTTTTATACGAACCAAGGCTTGTACAAAACAATGAATATCAGGAAGATTAGCAATCTTTCTGTGAAAAAGAACAGAAAGAGCAGAGATTTGACCTTTCAAGGAACTTGCGAACAAACCTTTATCTAAACCATCCTGAAGAAACTGTAAAATTCTCGGAATTCTAAAAGAATGCCAGGAAAAATGATGAGAAAGACACCAAGAAATGTAAGTCTTCCAGACTCTAATATATCTCCCTAGATACAGATTTACGAGCCTGTAACATAGTATTAATCACAGAGTCAGAGAAACCTCTTTGACCAAGAATCAAGCGTTCAATCTCCATACCTTTAAATTTAAGGATTTGAGATCCTGATGGAAAAAAGGACCTTGCGACAGAAGGTCTGGTCTTAACGGAAGAGTCCACGGTTGGCAAGAGGCCATCCGGACAACATCCGCATACCAAAACCTGTGAGGCCATGCTGGAGCTACCAGCAGAACAAACGAGCATTCCTTCAGAATCTTGGAGATTACTCTTGGAAGAAGACCTAGAGGCGGAAAGATATAGGCAGGATGATACTTCCAAGGAAGTGATAATGCATCCACTGCCTCCGCTTGAAGATCCCGGGATCTGGACAGATACCTGGGAAGTTTCTTGTTTAGATGAGAAGCCATCAGATCTATTTCTGGAAGTTCCCACATTTGAACAATCTGAAGAAATACCTCTGGGTGAAGAGACCATTCGCCCGGATGCAACGTTTGGCGACTGAGATAATCCGCTTCCCAATTGTCTATACCTGGAATATGAACCGCAGAGATTAGACAGGAGCTGGATTCCGCCCAAACCAGAATTCGAGATACTTCTTTCATAGCCAGAGGACTGTGAGTCCCTCCTTGATGATTGATGTATGCCACAGTTGTGACATTGTCTGTCTGAAAACAAATGAACGATTCTCTCTTCAGAAGAGGCCAAGACGGAAGAGCTCTGAAAATTGCACGGAGTTCCAAAATATTGATCGGTAATCTCACCTCCTGAGATTCCCAAACCCCTTGTGCCGTCAGAGACCCCCACACAGCTCCCCAACCTGTAAGACTTGCATCTGTTGAAATTACAGTCCAGGTCGGAAGAACAAAAGAAGCCCCCTGAACTAAACGATGGTGATCTGTCCACCACGTCAGAGAGTGTCGTACAATCGGTTTTAAAGATATTAATTGAGATATCTTTGTGTAATCCCTGCACCATTGGTTCAGCATACAGAGCTGAAGAGGTCGCATGTGAAAACGAGCAAAGGGGATCGCGTCCGATGCAGCAGTCATAAGACCTAGAATTTCCATGCATAAGGCTACTGAAGGTTTCGACAAGCTGAAATCTATTTTAGACGTCTCTTGTCTGTCAAAGATAGAGTCATGGACACTGAATCAATCTGGAAACCCAAAAAGGTTACCCTTGTCTGAGGAATCAATGAACTTTTTAGTGAATTGATCCTCCAACCATGATCTTGAAGAAACAACAAAAGTCGATTCGTATGAAATTCTGCTAAATGTGAAGACTGAGCAAGTACCAAGATATCGTCCAAATAAGGAAATACCACAATACCCTGTTCTCTGATTACAGACAGAAGGGCACCGAGAACCTTTGTAAAAATTCTTGGAGCTGTTGCTAGGCCAAACGGCAGAGCCACAAACTGGTAATGCTTGTCCAGGAAAGAGAATCTCAGAAACTGATAGTGAGCTGGATGAATCGGAATATGCAGATATGCATCCTGTAAATCTATTGTAGACATATAATGCCCTTGCTGAACAAAAGGCAGGATAGTCCTTACAGTTACCATTTTGAATGTTGGTATCCTTACATAACGATTCAATATTTTTAGATCCAGAACTGGTCTGAACGAATTCTCCTTCTTTGGTACAATGAAGAGATTCGAATAAAACCCCAGCCCCTGTTCTGGAACTGGCATAATTACTCCAGCCAACTCTAGATCTGAAACACATTTCAGAAATGCTTGAGCTTTCGCTGGGTTTACTGGGACACGGGAAAGAAAAAATCTCTTTGCAGGAGGTCTTATCTTGAAACCAATTCTGTACCCTTCTGAAACAATGTTCTGAATCCAAAGATTGTGAACAGAATTGATCCAAATTTCTTTAAAAAAAACGTAACCTGCCCCCTACCAGCTGAGCTGGAATGAGGGCCGCACCTTCATGTGGACTTAGAAGCTGGCTTTGCTTTTCTAGAAGGCTTGGATTTATTCCAGACTGGAGATGGTTTCCAAACTGAAACTGCTCCTGAGGATGAAGGATCAGGCTTTTGTTCTTTGTTGAAACGAAAGGAACGAAAACGATTATTAGCCCTGTTTTTACCCTTAGATTTTTTATCCTGTGGTAAAAAAGTTCCTTTCCCACCAGTAGCAGTTGAGATAATAGAATCCAACTGAGAACCAAATAATTTATTACCCTGGAAAGAAAGGGAAAGTAGAGTCGATTTAGAAGACATATCAGCATTCCAAGTTTTAAGCCATAAAGCTCTTCTAGCTAAAATAGCTAGAGACATAAACCTGACATCAACTCTGATAATATCAAAAATGGCATCACAGATAAAATTATTAGCATGTTGAAGAAGAATAATAATGTTATGAGAATCATGATCTGTTACTTGTTGCGCTAAAGTTTCCAACCAAAAAGTTGAAGCTGCAGCAACATCCGCCAAAGATATAGCAGGTCTAAGAAGATTACCTGAACACAAATAAGTTTTTCTTAGAAAGGATTCAATTTTCCTATCTAAAGGATCCTTAAAGGAAGTACCATCTGCTGTAGGAATAGTAGTACGTTTAGCAAGGGTAGAGATAGCCCCATCAACTTTAGGGATTTTGTCCCAAAACTCTAATCGGTCAGACGGCACAGGATATAATTGCTTAAAACGTTTAGAAGGAGTAAATGAATTACCCAAATTATTCCATTCCCTGGAAATTACTTCAGAAATAGCACCAGGAACAGGAATACACTTAGCTTTGGTAGTTCCAGCACCAGGCAGCGATTTTCCTGAAGTATCTTCTGACTCAGATGCAACATGAGACATCTTGCAATATGTAAGAGAAAAAACAACATATAAAGCAAAATTGATCAAATTCAGGAATGGGAAAAAATGCCAAAGAACAAGCTTCTAGCAACCAGAAGCAATGAAAAATGTGGAGACAAAAGCGACGCCCATATTTTTTTAGCGCCAAATAAGACGCCCACATTATTTGGCGCCTAAATGCTTTTGGCGCCAAAAATGACGCCACATCCGGAACTCCGACATTTATGGCGCAAAAGAACGTCAAAAAATGACGCAACTTCAGGCGACACGTATGACGCCGGAAACAGAAAAGATTTTTTGCGCCAAAAAAGTCTGCGCCAAGAATGACGCAATAAAATGAAGCATTTTCAGCCCCCGCGAGCCTAACAGCCCACAGGGAAAAAGTCAAATTTTTTAAGGTAAGAAAAAAATTATTGATTCAAATGCATTATCCCAAATATGAAACTGACTGTCTGAAAATAAGGAATGTTGAACATCCTGAGTCAAGGCAAATAAATGTTTGAATACATATATTTAGAACTTTATAAAAAAGCACCCAACCATAGCTTAGAGTGTCACAAAAAATAAGATTTACTTACCCCAGGACACTCGTCTACATGTTGTAGAAAGCCAAACCAGTACTGAAACGAAAATCAGCAGAGGTAATGGTATATATATGAGTATATCGTCGATCTGAAAAGGGAGGTAAGAGTTGAATCTCTACGACCGATAACAGAGAACCTATGAAATAGACCCCGTAGAAGGAGATCATTGCATTCAAATAGGCAATACTCTCCTCACATCCCTCTGACATTCACTGCACGCTGAGAGGAAAACCGGGCTCCAACCTGCTGCGGAGCGCATATCAACGTAGAATCTAGCACAAACTTACTTCACCACCTCCATAGGAGGCAAAGTTTGTAAAACTGATTTGTGGGTGTGGTGAGGGGTGTATTTATAGGCATTTTGAGGTTTGGGAAACTTTGCCCCTCCTGGTAGGAATGTATATCCCATACGCCACTAGCTCATGGACTCTTGCTAATTACATGAAAGAAAAAAAACTCATCTAAATTTATTGTTTGGGTTACTCGTGGACTCCACATCTTGGGCATTTGTTCCCAGGAGTAATGGATCTTGGACTCTCACCACATGCATGAAGGCAAACCTAATTGATGCTTAAATATGAGGTGAGCAAATTAAGTGGTTGATAAACTAATAATAAACATAAATGTCTTATTACATAGAATCCTTGTGGAAGAAAAGCTGTAATGTAGAAGAATGGGTGGGTGAGACTTAGAAATGCGGTCACAATAAGTATCCTGTGCAGAAGGGCTCTATCCCTCATATACCTCCATATAGAAGCACAAACAAATGGAGGGTGAGTATGGGGAGACCATAGCATTATATATACGTGAACCACCCACAGGCATCACAATGATAAATACCTTCAGGGGGACCGTAAAGCGTTTGTAGCTGCCTAGATAACTAGTGCCAAAATATATATTCAATTTCACTAACCCACCCGTTAGTAACAGCAATCCGTGTGCAGACTTGCATCCCACGCTGTCTCCTGATCAGGAATGCTCATCAAACAGAGCTAAGCCGGGCAAACTATCCGGTGTGCTTACAAGTTCCTCCCATGGGCTCTTTTAATAGGTGCACACTGCGAGTCAAGTCCTCCCTGTACTGGGTAATAGATTTCTTATGACGTGCTGGTTTAAAGGGCACAAATAAATAGTGGTAGATGTCAGGCAAAAAAGGCTGTTACTTGAAGAGCTCAAAAAGGGACAGAAAAAACGGATCCCTGTAGTCCGTACTAAGGTATGCAAAAAAGAGCAAAAAAAAAGGAGAACAAAAAGTCCCAAAATTTGAGGCTAAAAAATCAAACTTTATTCAAAAAATAAAAACAAGTAATCATAGTCTATGATTACGGTCTATTGACAGAAACCAGTCAGACAAGCCACTCTGTTTTGGAAGCAGCTGTCCGTTTTCTTGTTTTTATTATTTGAATAAAGTTTGATTTTTAGCCTCAACTTTTGGGGCTTTTTGTTTTCCTTTTTTTTGCATAATTTCTTACCTGAAAAATGTATTTCTTTTTCTTTAATGGAAGTGAGTTCACAAAACCTTACCCTGTTTATTGGTTATTTTTTTATTATTCCTACCCACATTTGCTTGACTATACATTAGACTAGTTTACCAATGAGGTGGGAGAGGTTTTATAGAGCTTTTGGGGATCTTTGTCTCCTAGTGGCAGGGAAGAGTAATTTCCAGGAGTAATGGATCGTGGACTCTCACCACCATGAAATTAATTTATCAGTTAAGCATAAATTGTGTTTTTTTGTTTGTTTTTTAATATTAATGTAGTGTCTTTAATATCTTATCCTCAGCTTTCACGAGAATGTCGTGCTGAAGTACAACGCATCTTGCATCAGCGGGCATTGGATGTGAAACTAGATCCTGCAATGCAGGCCAAGTGCATGTCTGACTTGGGAAAATGGTGCAGTGAAAAGACAGACCCTGGTCAGGTGAGTGAAGATTCTTGTACCAAAAAATGGCATTTTGTTTTGGAAATAAAATAAATTGGGGTTCAAGTTCCTTTTAAATAGGTTTATTTTACGATTCAGATAAAGCATGTGATTTTTAAACAACTTTCTTATTTATTTCTATTTAATTTTCTTCGTTCTCTTGCTATTATTTGTTGAAAATCGTGGACGTAAGCTCAGGAGCAAGCACGTGTCTTGAGCACTATATGATGGCAGTTTTGCAAGAATTTTATCCATTCACATTGACTATTTCCTGCAATATAGTGCTCAAGACACCTGCCTAGGTATATCTTCAACAAGGAAGAGAACAAAGCAAATATAAGTAAATTGTAAACTTTTTGTAAAAGTGTATGCTCTGTCTTAATCGCAAAATACAATGTTTGGGTTTCATATCTCTTCATATCCCTTTGGCTGATATATTGTTGCATATTAATGTCCTCCACTCTCCTCTTCCTATTCGTCATACCATTCTCTTCCCCTCATACATTCTCTAATGTCCAGAGTAACCACCTCTTTACATCTTTTATGTGGTAATGTCTATATGCATATTACTGTTTTTCCACGTAACCTCAGCAGTTTTGTCACACACCTGCTAATTCCACTTCACATATTTGGGTTTCTATTTACTTCTTTAGTAATTCACATCCTTTCTCTTTGCCCTTCTCTGCCCATATACCTACAATTAACAAACAAAGTTGAATGTGAGAAACTAGTACTGAAATTGGGTTGACTTATCAGCTTCCATTGTAGGTAAACATTACTGATTTTACCACAGTTGTATAATTATCTTAGCTCTTGCAACTAAAACTATATGAGGGCTTTAATTTGTTTTACCTGGTCTGTTCCTAGGAGATGGAATGTTTACAGGACCACTTGGAAGACCTTGTTGTTGAATGCAGAGAAATTGTGGGCAATTTCACAGAACTTGAGTCTGAGGTAAGAATAAGGATGCCGAAACTGTACAGATTACGTTTCTGGTAAGAAGAACCTGAGTTGGGTTTAAGTTGCATATTCATGAGCTAAAACCATGCTTTACCTGCATGTTCTCAGTACCCTGCCCTGTTGTAGCTCAGAAAAAATATTACTTAGAATTGGAATCTGCATATACTTTATCTACCAATTAACAAGCTTTTTAACTTATAAACCTTTTACGTGTTTACCTCTGTTTAACAGTGTTTCTTGGCACAGAACCATTTTACGATATTTCAGTATTTTTTTTAAAGAGCTTTTTGAGATATTTGATGTTTTACAGCAAGATTCTTATCAACAAGTTATACATTTCATATGTACGTGAATATTTACTTTATATTGCTGATTATTTAATAAAACCAATAATGTTTGCTGTGTTCCAATAAGTTCAACAATTCATAGCTTTTATGTATTTGTATGAAAAGCTTAACAAATGATGAATGGCGACCCTATAAAATATTGATTGAATTATAACTATAGGAGGAATGATCCTGCGTTAAAAGGTGCTGTTAAGATCTATGGGCAGGATATGTGGGCTGTACTAGTTGAAAAGTATTCATACCCCAAGTGGTAAGACCTCTTGGCTCTTATAACAAAAAAATAAGTTATTGATGATGGTGTTGGGGTTAGCTCGCTTATAACTAGCATATAACATAGAAAAATTACCACTAAAACCTACATTGATTAAACAATTAGACATTGTAAAGGGTTCAAATATGTACCTTATTATAAAATCAATTATGCTTTTTTTGTAGCAGCGACTTGCCTATAACTAAATAAAAGGGGCAGAGAGGGGAGAATAGTTTGCATTAAAAAATTGTTTAAAAATTGCTGGCAAGTATTTTTAAAATAATTTTCAAAAATAAGCAAAATTAATTACATAGCTAAGCTGCCTGGAGCAGCTAACTCCACCCCTCTTATCGGTGTTTAGACACAGGCATTCTATTTCAACTGAGTTCACAGCTTCTAGGCATGCTCCAGCAGATAATCCCTATTCACTTTTGCATTTTACCAAAAGAACAATAAACATAGATACAGCCATAAAAGGAATTGTGTGGGCGGAGTTGGAGCTTTACAATTCAGAAACTAAAAAGAAAGGGTTAATGGCGAGGCACTGCAGTATAAATTTGCAGGTAAAGTAATTAATTAAAATACATATTATAATATTTTGACTCTATCCCAACTTCTTTTATGTCCCTTTAAGGCTAATTCATGTCATTTATATTAATTTATCTTTACTACATCTGGGTTATTAAGACTTATGTCCTGCTATCTCCTCTCTGTGGCTCCATCCGAAAGCCACATCAGGAAGGTTGATTTTTTTTTTTGTTTGCGTCCCAAGATGCCATACATAACTTATATAAACGGTCTGAAACCTAAGCAAAATACAAAGACAAATCGTCAACATACCATATGTTAGCAATAAAATTTTGCTATCAGTATCTTACCGGTAAATGAGGGCCTTTACTAATAGTTTGTTCCTAGATTAAGAAATCAGCCCCCACGTCCATTTGTCCATAACAAGCATTAATAGAAGAAAGTAATGGTGTCTCTTGAGGGAACCTGTCGGGCCCAGTCACTTGGATTGCAGGTTTACTTTTCATTTTGATTTTCCATGGGTTCGCATTGGCCTTGGGCCCTGTTTCATCATATAAATCATATGCGGCTTCATTGATATCCAGTGTGGCGTTTTTTATGCGGCAGGCTTAATGGTGTGTCTTTAGTTTCCATCCAGGGGGACCCGCGAACCCCCGCACATAACTATTTTGCTGCGTGATCTTGTCTGCTTGATAGTGTCGATGCTGTGCTCCGACAGGCCCCATAGGCCGTAATGTTTCTTGGAATATTTTCCCCGGGTGATGTTTCACAATGAGGTCAATCTTCTCATCTGACAATGTGGTTAAATCCCATTTTAATCTCTCCATGTGTTGTAGCTCTTGGCACCGGGAAATGGTGCAGTGGCCGACAATATCCTCTTCTTCATATCTGTTCTTGGAACTATTCTCTCTGTTGTCTTGGCTTCCTCCAATATATCGCTGTCATGTTGCGTTTCAGCAGTTGTTTGTATCATGACATTTGTGCATAACTTATGCGATAACCGGTCGTATGGAGCTCTTTCCATCAGGGAATACGTAAGCCTTTCAAATTTTGCATACTGTATATTGAGGATGGATGGTGTGTCCTTATTGTATGCGGTAGCCATTTTTAATGGTGACTTCCTTTACCGGGTTTTCTTTCATGTAATTAGCAAGAGTCCATGAGCTAGTGACGTATGGGATATACATTCCTACCAGGAGGGGCAAAGTTTCCCAAACCTCAAAATGCCTATAAATACACCCCTCACCACACCCACCAATCAGTTTTACAAACTTTGCCTCCTATGGAGGTGGTGAAGTAAGTTTGTGCTAGATTCTACGTTGATATGCGCTCCGCAGCAGGTTGGAGCCCGGTTTTCCTCTCAGCGTGCAGTGAATGTCAGAGGGATGTGAGGAGAGTATTGCCTGTTTGAATTCAATGATCTCCTTCTACGGGGTCTATTTCATGGGTTCTCTGTTATCGGTCGTAGAGATTCATCTCTTACCTCCCTTTTCAGATCGACGATATACTCTTATATATACCATTACCTCTGCTGATTCTCGTTTCAGTACTGGTTTGGCTTTCTACAACATGTAGATGAGTGTCCTGGGGTAAGTAAGTCTTATTTTCTGTGACACTCTAAGCTATGGTTGGGCACTTTTTTATAAAGTTCTAAATATATGTATTCAAACATTTATTTGCCTTGACTCAGGATGTTCAACATTTCCTTATTTCAGACAGTCAGTTTCATATTTGGGATAATGCGTTTGGATATATCATTTTTATCTTACCTTAAAATTTGACTTTTTCCCTGTGGGCTGTTAGGCTCGCGGGGGCTGAAAATGCTTCATTTTATTGCGTCATTCTTGGCGCGAAAATTTTTTTCTATTTCCGGCGTCATACTTGACGTTTTTCGTGCCAAAAATGTCGGCGTTCCGGATGTGGCGTCATTTTTGGCGCTAATAGCATTTAGGCGCCAAATATTGTGGGCGTCAAATTTGTCTCCACTTTATTTAAGTCTCATTATTTGTTGCTTCTGGTTGCTAGAAGCTTGTTCACTGGCATTTTTTCCCATTCCTGAAACTGTCATTTAAGGAATTTGATCAATTTTGCTTTATATGTTGTTTTTTCTATTACATATTGCAAGATGTCCCACGTTGCAACCGAGTCAGAAGATACTACTGGAAAATCGCTGCCTGGTGCTGGAACTGCCAAAGCTAAGTGTATCTGCTGTAAACGTTTGGTAGTTGTTCCTCCAGCTGTTGTTTGTATTAAATGTCATGACAAACTTGTTAATGCAGAAAATATTTCCTTTAGTAAAGTACCATTACCTGTTGCAGTTCCATCAACATCTAATGTTCAGAGTGTTCCTGATAACATAAGAGATTTTGTTTCTGAATCCATTAAGAAGGCTATGTCTGTTATTCCTCCTTCTGGTAAACATAAAAAGTCTTTTAAAACTTCTCTTTATACAGATGAATTTTTAAATGAACATCATCATTCTGATTCTAATGATTCTTCTGATACAGAGGATTCTGTCTCAGAGGTTGATGCTGATAAATCGTCATATTTATTTAAAATGGAATTTATCCGTTCTTTACTTAAAGAAGTCCTAAGCATTTTCAGCGGGGGCTGAAAATGCTTCATTTTATTGCGTCATTCTTGGCGCGAAAATTTTTTTCTATTTCCGGCGTCATACTTGACGTTTTTCGTGCCAAAAATGTCGGCGTTCCGGATGTGGCGTCATTTTTGGCGCTAATAGCATTTAGGCGCCAAATATTGTGGGCGTCAAATTTGTCTCCACTTTATTTAAGTCTCATTATTTGTTGCTTCTGGTTGCTAGAAGCTTGTTCACTGGCATTTTTTCCCATTCCTGAAACTGTCATTTAAGGAATTTGATCAATTTTGCTTTATATGTTGTTTTTTCTATTACATATTGCAAGATGTCCCACGTTGCAACCGAGTCAGAAGATACTACTGGAAAATCGCTGCCTGGTGCTGGAACTGCCAAAGCTAAGTGTATCTGCTGTAAACGTTTGGTAGTTGTTCCTCCAGCTGTTGTTTGTATTAAATGTCATGACAAACTTGTTAATGCAGAAAATATTTCCTTTAGTAAAGTACCATTACCTGTTGCAGTTCCATCAACATCTAATGTTCAGAGTGTTCCTGATAACATAAGAGATTTTGTTTCTGAATCCATTAAGAAGGCTATGTCTGTTATTCCTCCTTCTGGTAAACATAAAAAGTCTTTTAAAACTTCTCTTTATACAGATGAATTTTTAAATGAACATCATCATTCTGATTCTAATGATTCTTCTGATACAGAGGATTCTGTCTCAGAGGTTGATGCTGATAAATCGTCATATTTATTTAAAATGGAATTTATCCGTTCTTTACTTAAAGAAGTCCTAATTGCATTAGAAATTGAGGATTCTAGTCCTCTTGATACTAAATCTAAACGTTTAGACAAGGTCTTTAGATCTCCTGTGGTTATTCCAGACGTTTTTCCTGTTCCTGGTGCTATTTCTGAAGTAATTTCCAGAGAATGGAATAATTTGGGCAATTCATTTACTCCTCCTAAACGTTTTAAGCAATTATATCCTGTACTGTCCGACAGATTAGAGTTTTGGGACAAAATCCCTAAAGTTGATGGGGCTATTTCTACCCTTGCTAAACGTACTACTATTCCTACGGCAGATGGTACTTCCTTTAAGGATCCTTTAGATAGGAAAATTGAATCCTTTCTAAGAAAAGCTTATCTGTGTTCAGGTAATCTTCTTAGACCTGCTATATCATTGGCTGATGTTGCTGCAGCTTCAACTTTTTGGTTGGAAACTTTAGCACAACAAGTAACAGATCATGATTCTCATAATATTATTATTCTTCTTCAACATGCTAATAATTTTATCTGTGATGCCATTTTTGATATTATCAGAGTTGATGTCAGGTTTATGTCTCTAGCTATTTTAGCTAGAAGAGCTTTATGGCTTAAAACTTGGAATGCTGATATGTCTTCTAAATCAACTCTACTTTCCCTTTCTTTCCAGGGTAATAAATTATTTGGTTCTCAGTTGGATTCTATTATCTCAACTGTTACTGGTGGGAAGGGAACTTTTTTACCACAGGATAAAAAATCTAAAGGTAAAAACAGGGTTAATAATCGTTTTCGTTCCTTTCGTTTCAACAAAGAACAAAAGCCTGATCCTTCATCCTCAGGAGCAGTTTCAGTTTGGAAACCATCTCCAGTCTGGAATAAATCCAAGCCTTCTAGAAAAGCAAAGCCAGCTTCTAAGTCCACATGAAGGTGCGGCCCTCATTCCAGCTCAGCTGGTAGGGGGCAGATTACGTTTTTTCAAAGGAATTTGGATCAATTCTGTTCACAATCTTTGGATTCAGAACATTGTTTCAGAAGGGTACAGAATTGGTTTCAAGATAAGACCTCCTGCAAAGAGATTTTTTCTTTCCCGTGTCCCAGTAAACTCAGTGAAAGCTCAAGCATTTCTGAAATGTGTTTCAGATCTAGAGTTGGCTGGAGTAATTATGCCAGTTCCAGTTTTGGAACAGGGGCTGGGGTTTTATTCGAATCTCTTCATTGTACCCAAGAAGGAGAATTCCTTCAGACCAGTTCTGGATCTAAAAATATTGAATCGTTATGTAAGGATACCAACATTCAAAATGGTAACTGTAAGGACTATATTGCCTTTTGTTCAGCAAGGGCATTATATGTCTACAATAGATTTACAGGATGCATATCTGCATATTCAGATTCATCCAGCTCACTATCAGTTCCTGAGATTCTCTTTCCTGGACAAGCATTACCAGTTTGTGGCTCTGCCGTTTGGCCTAGCTACAGCTCCAAGAATTTTTACAAAGGTTCTCGGTGCCCTTCTGTCTGTAATCAGAGAACAGGGTATTGTGGTATTTCCTTATTTGGACGATATCTTGGTACTTGCTCAGTCTTCACATTTAGCAGAATCTCATACGAATCGACTTGTGTTGTTTCTTCAAGATCATGGTTGGAGGATCAATTCACTAAAAAGTTCATTGATTCCTCAGACAAGGGTAACCTTTTTAGGGTTCCAGATAGATTCAGTGTCCATGACTCTATCTTTGACAGACAAGAGACGTCTAAAATTGATTTCAGCTTGTCGAAACCTTCAGTCACAATCATTCCCTTCGGTAGCCTTATGCATGGAAATTCTAGGTCTTATGACTGCTGCATCGGACGCGATCCCCTTTGCTCGTTTTCACATGCGACATCTTCAGCTCTGTATGCTGAACCAATGGTGCAGGGATTACACAAAGATATCTCAATTAATATCTTTAAAACCGATTGTCCGACATTCTCTGACGTGGTGGACAGATCACTATCGTTTAATTCAGGGGGCTTCTTTTGTTCTTCCGACCTGGACTATAATCTCAACAGATACAAGTCTTACAGGTTGGGGAGCTGTGTGGGGGTCTCTGACGGCACAAGGGGTTTGGGAATCTCAGGAGGTGAGATTACCGATCAATATTTTGGAACTCTGTGCAATTTTCAGAGCTCTTCAGTCTTGGCCTCTTCTGAAGAGAGAGTCGTTGATTTGTGGATTATTTTCAGCAGGAATTGGCTGTCTTTATTTTATCCCTCCCTCTCTAGTGACTCTTGCGTGGAAAGATCCACATCTTGGGTAGTCATCCCATACGTCACTAGCTCATCGACTCTTGCTAATTACATGAAAGAAAACATAATTTATGTAAGAACTTACCTGATAAATTCATTTCTTTCATATTAGCAAGAGTCCATGAGGCCCACCCTTTTTGGTAGTTATGATTTTTTTGTATAAAGCACAACTATTCCAATTCCTTATTTTATATGCTTTCACATTTTTTTATCACCCCACTTCTTGGCTATTCGTTAAACTGATTTGTGGGTGTGGTGAGGGGTGTATTTATAGGCATTTTGAGGTTTGGGAAACTTTGCCCCTCCTGGTAGGAATGTATATCCCATACATCACTAGCTCATGGACTCTTGCTAATATGAAAGAAATGAATTTATCAGGTAAGTTCTTACATAAATTATGTTTTTGCAGAGTGCTAAATGCTTCTTTGCCGAATACAATTTAGTTGCTCTTAGTTCTATGTATAACTAAATTATGCTTATGCCGGTACAGAGGTGATGGCTCGTTCAATGTAGGTAGAAACCCTCGATTGCTTGAGGGGGGTGGCGCAGCCTATATTTGAGCCGCCGCTCTAGGCCTCCCTTGTCCGATGCCGGGCTTAAACTTCACGAATACAGTGCCTTCTTCCAATGTTTAGCGTGCCAGTAAGCAGCTTAGCTATTTAGATGAGTAGTTATGTTATTGCTCTGTAGGACCCCTCTATTACATACAAGATTGCTGTTCAGACACGCCCCCCATTTCAGTATTTTTTGTTTACTTGTATAATACATCATTTATCAACTATAGTTTTAAACTGACCAGTGCTAAATTATTTCCCTGCTCGCAATGGCCAATGCAGGGAATATTTTTTTAAATGTTAACTTTTTGGGGTTCTTGAGGATTGGATTTGTGAAATAGTCTAGCACATACAGTACCTTGTTTTGTTACTCTTAGGGGTCGATTTATCAAAGGCTTTGCAAGCCTTTCGACCCACTACAGCTGTAGATTCTCACAAGAGAACCTGCAGGCCGTATTTAACAAGCAGCAGTCATCAAACCACTGCTTCCCTAATTTTTCACCACCTCTAAAGTGGCGAAATTCAATCTCCGTGGTCTAGTATGACCGTGGAGATTGCACGCGAGTGTAAAATAGCGCCAGGGGAATTCACCCCACCAGAGGCGAACTGCGGCGGACAGGAGCACCTATGTGCGCCCCTGTCCACCTCAGCTTGATAAATCGCCCCCTTATTAGGATTGACAAGTAAACACCTTAATTACATTGCATATGTACTGTAAATAAATGTTTGTCCCTTTTTAAGTAAGCATACTCAAATCCTGCCACTAATAACTTTTCATATTTCAACGTTTAACCATTTCACTCTGCCCCACATTCATTTGATGGTTTTACTAGATTTATGTGCTATAAATTGAATGGTGTGCTGAAATTTAATTAAAGTTTAAAGGGAGATAAAACGTACAATTTTAAAGAACTTTCCAATGTACTTCTATTAACAAACTTTCTTTTCTCTTGTAAGGTGTATCCAGTCCACGGATTCATCCATTACTTGTGGGATATTCTCCTAACCAACAGGAAGCTGCAAGAGGATCACCCAGAGCAGAGCTGTCTATATAGCTCCTCCCCTAACTGCCACCTCCAGTCATTCTCTTGCAGCTCTCGACAAGGGAAGTATCAAGAGAGATGTGGTGAATTAGTGTAGTTTATCTTCAATCAAGTTTATTTTTAAACGGTACCGGCTTTGTACTGTTTTTTACCTCAGGCAGAAATTAGAAGAAGAGTTTTGCCTGAGGTTTTTGATGAACTTAGCAGGTTGTAACTAAGGTCCACTGCTGTTCTCACACATAACTGAAGAGTATGGGAAAACTTCAGCTGGGGGAACGGCCTGCAGAATTAACTGCTCTGAGGTATGTTCAGTATATTTTTTTCTAGAGAGATAAGACCTAGAAAATGCTGACAGTGCCTGATATATTTAAGGTAAGCCTGATTGCAGTGATTTAACAAACGACTGGCATCATGCTTGCAGTAAAGGGTAATATTCATATTACTTGCTCTTATGGCTTAGTATGTAAAACGTTTGCATGATATATAAAGAACGTTTTTTTACTGAGGGTGATAAATCTTTATTTGGAGCCTAGTTTTCCACATGGCTGACTAGATTTCTCCTAGGAGTAGTTATTTATGGCCCTTTCACTTTGAGTGCATGGTGGGAGAGGCCTATTTTCGTGCTCTAATTGCGCAGTAGTTTTTACATTCTGAGACATCCAGCTTCCCTGAAGGAGTCCCCTGACATATTGGACATCTGTAAGGGTTTTTTTTTGCCTACAAAAGTCGTTTTATGGGAAGGTAGGAGCCACAGTAGAGCTGTGGCAGTTTGCTTGTGACTGTTATAACGGTTTTACCGTTTTTTTGCTTAGTTTTTAAACCTGAAGGGTTAATCATCCATTTGCAAGTGGGTGCAATGCTATTTTAGTCTGTTATACACACTGTAAAAATTTCGTAAAGTTAACTGCTTTTTCTCTTGTTAAGTGTATCCAGTCCACGGATCATCCATTACTTGTGGGATATTCTCCTTCCCAACAGGAAGTTGCAAGAGGATCACCCACAGCAGAGCTGCTATATAGCTCCTCCCCTCACTGCCATATCCAGTCATTCTCTTGCAACTCTCAACAAAGATGGACGTAGTAAGAGGAGAGTGGTGTATTATAGTTAGTTTTTTAACTTCAATCAAAAGTTTATTTTTAAATGGTACCGGAGTGTACTGTTTCATCTCAGGCAGCATTAGAAGAAGAATCTGCCTGTGATTTCTATGATCTTAGCAGAAGTAACTAAGATACACTGCCGTTCTCACATATTCTGAGGAGTGAGGTAACTTCAGAGGGGGAATGGCGTGCAGGTTTTCCTGCAATAAGGTATGTGCAGTTAATATATTTCTAGGGATGGAATTTGCTAGAAAAATGCTGCTGATACCAGATTAATGTAAGTTAAGCCTTAAATGCAGTGATAGCGACTGGTATCAGGCTTATTAACAGAGATACATACTCTTATAAAAGTGTAATATAAAACGTTTGCTGGCATGTTAATCGTTTTTATATATGTTTGGTGACAAAACTTATTGGGGCCTAGTTTTTTTCCACATGGCTGGCTTGATTTTTGCCTAGAAAGTTTCCTGAAGCTTTCCACTGTTGCAATATGAGTGGGAAGGGCCTATTTTAGTGCTTTTCTGTGCAGCTAAAAATACTGACAGACATTCAGCTTCCCTCTGCATGATACAGGACATCTCTGAAGGGCTCAAAAGGCTTCAAAGTCGTGTTAGAGGAGGGTAACAATCACAGTAGACTGTGGCAGTTGTTGTGACTGTGTTTAAAAAACGTTTTTGTCATTTATTATTCTGTTTTTGTTATTAAGGGGTTAATCATCCATTTGCAAGTGGGTGCAATGCTCTGCTGACTTGTTACATACACTATAAAAATGTTGTTAGTGTAACTGCCTTTTTTCACTGTTATTTCAAATTTTGTCAATTTGTTTCTCTTAAAGGCACAGTAACGTTTTTTATATTGCTTGTTAACTTGCTTTAAAGTGTTTTCCAAGCTTGCTAGTCTCATTGCTAGTCTGTACAAACATGTCTGAAACAGAGGATACTTGTTCATTATGTTTAAAAACCATGGTGGAGCCCCATAGGAGAATGTGTACTAAATGTATTGATTTCACCTTAAATAGTAAAGATCAGTCTTTATCTATAAAAGAATTGTCACCAGAGGGGTCTGTCGAGGGGGAAGTTATGCCGACTAACTCTCCCCACGTGTCGGACCCTTCGCCTCCCGCTCAAGGGACGCACGCTAATATGGCGCCAAGTACATCAGGGACGCCCATAGCGATTACTTTGCAGGACATGGCTGCAATCATGAATAATACCCTTTCAGAGGTATTATCCAGATTGCCTGAATTGAGAGGCAAGCGCGATAGCTCTGGGGTTAGACGAGATACAGAGCGCGTAGATGCTGTAAGAGCCATGTCTGATACTGCGTCACAATATGCAGAACCTGAGGACGGAGAGCTTCAGTCTGTGGGTGACGTCTCTGAATCGGGGAGACCTGATTCAGAGATTTCTAATTTTAAATTTAAGCTTGAGAACCTCCGTGTATTGCTTGGGGAGGTATTAGCTGCTCTGAATGACTGTGACACAATTGCAGTGCCAGAGAAATTGTGTAGGCTGAATAAATACTATGCAGTGCCGGTGAGTACTGATGTTTTTCCAATACCTAAAAGGCTTACAGAAATTATTAGTAAGGAGTGGGATAGGCCCGGTGTGCCATTTTCCCCACCTCCTATATTTAGAAAAATGTTTCCAATAGATGCCACTACACGGGACTTATGGCAGACTGTCCCTAAGGTGGAGGGAGCAGTTTCTACTTTAGCAAAGCGTACCACTATCCCGGTTGAGGACAGTTGTGCTTTTTCAGATCCAATGGATAAAAAATTGGAGGGTTACCTTAAGAAAATGTTTATTCAACAAGGTTTTATTTTACAGCCCCTTGCATGCATTGCGCCTGTCACTGCTGCGGCGGCATTCTGGTTTGAGGCCCTGGAAGAGGCCATCCATACAGCTCCATTGACTGAAATTGTTGACAAGCTTAGAACTCTTAAGCTAGCTAACTCATTTGTTTCTGATGCCATTGTTCATTTGACTAAACTAACGGCTAAGAATTCCGGATTCGCCATCCAGGCGCGTAGGGCGCTATGGCTCAAATCCTGGTCAGCTGATGTGACTTCAAAGTCTAAATTACTCAACATTCCTTTCAAGGGGCAGACCTTATTCGGGTCTGGTTTGAAAGAAATTATTGCTGACATTACTGGAGGTAAGGGTCATACCCTTCCTCAGGACAGGGCCAAATCAAAGGCCAAACAGTCTAATTTTCGTGCCTTTTGAAATTTCAAGGCAGGTGCAGCATCAACTTCCTCTGCTTCAAAACAAGAGGGAACTTTTGCTCAATCCAAGCAGGCTTGGAAACCTAACCAGTCCTGGAACAAGGGCAAGCAGGCCAGAAAGCCTGCTGCTGCCTCTAAGACAGCATGAAGGAGCGGCCCCCTATCCAACAACGGATCTAGTAGGGGGCAGACTCTCTCTCTTCGCCCAGGCGTGGGCAAGAGATGTTCAGGATCCCTGGGCGTTGGAGATCATATCTCAGGGATATCTTCTGGACTTCAAAGCTTCTCCTCCACAAGGGAGATTTCACTTTCAAGATTATCTGCAAACCAGATAAAGAAAGAGGCATTCCTAAGCTGCGTACAAGATCTCCTTGTAATGGGAGTGATCCATCCAGTTCCGCGGACGGAACAAGGACAGGGGTTTTATTCAAATCTGTGGTTCCCAAAAAATAGGGAACCTTCAGACCAATTTTGGATTTAAAGATCCTAAACAAATTCCTCAGAGTTCCGTCATTCAAGATGGAAACTATTCGAACCATTTTACCCATGATCCAAGAGGGTCAGTACATGACCACAGTGGACTTAAAGGATGCCTACCTTCACATTCCGATTCACAAGAATCATCATCGGTTCCTGAGGTTTGCCTTTCTAGACAGGCATTACCAATGTGTAGCTCTTCCATTCGGGTTGGCTACAGCCCCAAGAATTTTTACAAAGGTTCTGGGCTCACTTCTGGCGGTCCCAAGACCGCGAGGCATAGCGGTGGCTCCTTACCTGGACGATATCCTGATACAGGCGTCAAGCTTTCAAATTGCCAAATCTCATACAGAGATAGTTCTGGCATTCCTGAGGTCGCATGGGTGGAAAGTGAACGAAGAAAAGAGTTCTCTATCTCCTCTCACGAGGGTTTCCTTCCTAGGGACTCTAATAGATTCTGTAGAAATGAAAATTTACCTGACGGAGTCCAGGTTATCAAAACTTCTAAATGCTTGCCGTGTTCTTCACTCCATTCCGCGCCCCATGGTGGCTCAGTGCATGGAAGTAATCGGCTTAATGGTAGCGGCGATGGACATAGTGACATTCGCGCGCCTGCATCTCAGACCGCTGCAATTATGCATGCTCAGTCAGTGGAATGGGGATTACACAGATTTGTCCCCTCTACTAAATCTGGATCAGGAAACCAGAGATTCTCTTCTCTGGTGGTTATCTCGGGCCCATCTGTCCAAGGGTATGACCTTTCGCAGACCAGATTGGACAATTGTAACAGATGCCAGCCTTCTAGGTTGGGGTGCAGTCTAGAACTCCCTGAAGGCTCAGGGTTCATGGACTCAGGAGGAGAAACTCCTCCCAATAAATATTCTGGAGTTAAGAGCAATATTCAATGCTCTTCTGGCTTGGCCTCAGCTAGCAACACTGAGGTTCATCAGATTTCAGTCGGACAACATCACGACTGTGGCTTACATCAACCATCAAGGGGGAACCAGGAGTTCCCTAGCGATGTCAGAAGTCTCCAAGATAATTCGCTGGGCAGAGACTCACTCTTGCCACCTGTCAGCGATCCATATCCCAGGTTTAGAGAACTGGGAGGCGGATTTTCTAAGTCATCAGACTTTTCATCCGGGGGAGTGGGAACTCCATCCGGAGGTGTTTGCTCAATTGATTCTCTGCTGGGGCAAACCAGAATTGGATCTCATGGCGTCTCGCCAGAACGCCAAGCTTCCTTGTTACGGATCCAGGTCCAGGGACCCAGAAGCGGCACTGATAGATACTCTAGCAGTGCCTTGGTTCTTCAACCTGGCTTATGTGTTTCCACCGTTTCCTCTGCTCCCTCGTCTGATTGCCAAAATCAAACAGGAAAGAGCATTGGTGATATTGATAGCGCCTGCGTGGCCACGCAGGACCTGGTATGCAGACCTAGTGGACATGTCATCCTTTCAACCATGGACTCTGCCTCTGAGACAAGACCTTCTAATACAAGGTCCTTTCAATCATCCAAATCTACTTTCTCTGAGACTGACTGCATGGAGATTGAACGCTTGATCCTATCAAAGTGTCGCTTCTCTGAGTCAGTAATTGATACCTTAATACAGGCACGAAAGCCTGTCACCAGGAAAATTTACCACAAGATATGGCGTAAATATCTTCCTTGGTGTGAATCCAAGAATTACTCATGGAGTAGGGTTAGGATTCCTAGGATATTGTCCTTCCTCCAAAGGATTATCAGCTAGTTCTTTAAAGGGACAGATTTCTGCTCTGTCTATTCTTTTACACAAGCGTCTGGCAGAAGTTCCAGACGTTCAGGCATTTTGTCAGGCTTTAGTTAGAATTAAGCCTGTGTTTAAACCTGTTGCTCCTCCATGGAGCTTAAACTTGGTTCTTAAAGTTCTTCAAGGGGTTCCGTTTGAACCCCTTCATTCTATTGATATCAAACTTCTTTCATGGAAAGTTCTTTTTCTGATGGCTATTTCCTCGGCTCGAAGAGTCTCGGAGTTATCTGCCTTACATTGTGATTCTCCTTATCTGATCTTTCGTTCAGATAAAGTTGTTCTGTGTACAAAACCTGGGTTTTTACCTAAGGTGGTTTCTAACAAGAATATCAATCAAGAGATTGTTGTTCCATCATTATGTCCTAATCCTTCTTCAAAGAAGGAACGTCTTTTGCATAATCTAGACGTAGTCCGTGCCTTGAAGTTTTACTTACAGGCTACTAAATATTTTGCCAAACATCTAACCTGTTAGTTGTTTACTCTGGACAGAGGAGAGGTCAGAAGGCCTCGGCAATCTCTTTCTTTTTGGCTTTGGAGTATAATCCGTTTAGCCTATGAGACTGCTGGACAGCAGCCTCCTGAAAGGATTACAGCTCATTCTACTAGAGCTGTTGCTTCCACCTTGGCCTTTAAAAATGAGACCTCTGTTGAACAGATTTGCAAGGCTGCAACTAAGTCTTCCCTTCATACTTTTTTCCAAATTTTCCAAATTTGATACTTTTGCTTCTTCGGAGGCTGTTTTTGGGAGAAAGGTTCTACAGGCAGTGGTTCCTTCCGTTTAAGTTCCTGCCTTGTCCCTCCCATCATCCGTGTACTTTAGCTTTGGTATTGGTATCCCACAAGTAAAGGATGATCCGTGGACTGGATACACTTAACAAGAGAAAACATAATTTATGCTTACCTGATAAATTTATTTCTCTTGTAGTGTATCCAGTCCACGGCCTGCCCTGTCCTTTTCAGGCAGGTCTAAATTTTAATTAAACTACAGTCACCACTGCACCCTATGGTTTCTCCTTTCTCGTCTTGTTTCGGTCGAATGACTGGATATGGCAGTGAGGGGAGGAGCTATATAGCAGCTCTGCTGTGGGTGATCCTCTTGCAACTTCCTGTTGGGAAGGAGAATATCCCACAAGTAATGGATGATCCGTGGACTGGATACACTACAAGAGAAATAAATTTATCAGGTAAGCATAAATTATGTTTTTTCACTGTTTTGCAGTTTTTGTGTTTGTTTTTTTTCCCTTAAAGGCACAGTACCGTTTTTTTATATTCTGCTTTTTCACATTAACGTGTTTTCCAAGCTTCCTGGTCTCATTACTAGTCTGTTAAACATGTCTGACATAGAGGAAACTCCTTGTTCATTATGTTTAGAAGCCATTGTGGAACCCCCTCTTAGAATGTGTACCAAATGCACTGATCTTACTATAAGTTATAAAGACCATATTCTGGCTTTAAAAGATTTATCACCAGAGGAAATTGACAAAGGGGAAGTTATGCCGACTAACTCTCCCCACGTGTCAGAGCCTATAACTCCCGCTCAAGGGACGCCAAGTACATCTAGCGCGCCTATTGCGTATACTTTACAAGACATGGCGGCAGTTATGAATCATACCCTTACAGAAGTATTGTCCAAACTGCCAGGGTTACAAGGAAAGCAAGACAGCTCTGGGGCTAGAACAAATACAGAGCTCTCTGACGCTTTAGTAGCTATGTCTGATATACCCTCACAATGTCCAGAAGCCGAAGCAGGAGAGCTTCTATCTGTGGGTGATTTTTCTGACTCAGGGAAGACACTTCAACCTGATTCTGATATGTCTACATTTAAATTTAAGCTTGAACACCTCCACATGTTGCTCAGGGAGGTTTTAGCAACTCTGGATGACTGTGATGCCATTGTAGACCCAGAGAAATTGTGTAAATTGGATAAATACTATGCAGTGCCTGTTTACACTGATGTGTTTCAGAAACAATTACTAAGGAATGGGATAGACCAGGTGTACCGTTCTCTCCCCCTCCTGTTTTTAAAAAGATGTTTCCTATAGATGCCGCTACACGGAACTTGTGGCAAACGGTACCTAAGGTGGAAGGAGCAGTCTCTACCCTAGCGAAGCGTACAACTATCCCTGTCGAGGACAGTTGTGCTTTTCTATTTCCAGTGGACAAAAAATTAGAGGGTTACCTTAAGAAAATTTTTACTCAACAAGGTTTTATTCTACAGCCCCTTGCATGCATTGCCCCGTCACTGCTGCTGCGGCCTTTTGGTTTGAGTCTCTAGAAGAGGCTCTACAGGTAGAAACCCCATTGGATGATATCCTTGACAAGCTTAAAGCTCTTAAGCTACCCAATTCATTTGTTTCTGACGCCGTTGTTCATTTAACCAAGCTAACGGCTAAAAACTCAGGTTTTGCTATTCAGGCGCGTAGGGCGCTATGGCTTAAATCCTGGTCAGCTGACGTTACTTCAAAGTCTAAGCTTCTCAACATTCCCTTCAAGGGGCAGACCCTTTTCGGGCCTGGACTGAAGGAGATTATTTCTGATATTACTGGAGGAAAAGGTCTCGCCCTTCCTCAGGATAGGTCCAACAAATTAAGGACCAAACAGACTAATTTTCGTTCCTTTCTAAACTTCAAGAGTGGCGCAGCTTCAACTTCCTCTAATGCAAAACAAGAGGGAAATTTTGCCCAGTCCAAGCCGGTCTGGAGACCTAACCAGGCTTGGAACAAAGGAAAGCAGGCCAAAAAACCTGCTGCTGCCTCTAAGACAGCATGAAAGATCAGCCCCCGATCCGGAAACGGATCTAGTAGGGGGCAGACTTTCTCTCTTCGCCAAGGCTTGGGCAAGAGATGTCCAGGATCCCTGGGCGTTGGAAATTGTGTCCCAGGGATATCTTCTGGACTTTAAAGCTTCTTCCCCAAAAGGGAGATTTCATCTCTCACAATTATCTGCAAACCAGATAAAGAGAGAGGCATTCTTACATTGTGTTCAAGACCTCCTAGTTATGGGAGTGATCCACCCAGTTCCAAAGGAGGAACAGGGACAAGGCTTCTATTCAAATCTGTTTTTAGTTCCCAAGAAAGAGGGAACTTTCAGACCAATCTTAGATCTCAAGATCCTAAACAAATTTCTCAGGGTCCCATCCTTCAAGATGGAGACTATTCAAACCATCCTACCTATGATCCAGGAGGGTCAATATATGACTACCGTGGACTTAAAAGATGCTTATCTTCACATTCCGATACACAGAGATTATCATCGGTTTCTCAGGTTCACCTTCCTAGACAGGCACTACCAGTTTGTGGCTCTTCCCTTTGGGTTAGCCACGGCACCAAGAATCTTTACGAAGGTTCTAGGATCCCTCCTAGCGGTCCTAAGGCCGCGGGGTATAGCAGTAGCCCCTTACCTAGACGACATTCTGATACAGGCATCGACTTTTCAAATCGCCAGGTCCCAAACGGACATTTATTCACACAACGATCTTGCGATCAGAAAGAGGAGCACTAGGCAAATTCCAGTAAAATAAAACTTAGCTTTCGCTAAGCTCTATGACTACGGCTATCGCCGAAACGCGTAAGCAAGAGAGTGCTACGCTATCTGTTACAATGTTTGATTGTTAAAGTTTTTAAGATGAGTTAATAAGCCAAATAAAAGCTAAGTTTTATTTTACCGGAATTTGCCTAGTGCTCCTCTTTCTGATCGCAAGATCGTTGTGTGAATAAGTACCATTCAGGGATTTGGAGTGAGCACAGGCACCAAAGAAAACATTGACAAACCCTGGGTCAAAAGAAGGATTTTTCATTAAGCGCTGTGTTACAAGCAGCGACTGACAGGACGAGGTGCAAGAGCTGAAGCGGTAATAACCGTCATTGGTGTGATCGAGGAGGGAGCCCAGGCTAATCGTAGCCCACACAGAACAAAGTCACATAAAACTGCAATCGGAGAGGAGGAGGTGGACCGGCACACACAGACGGGACGCAACATTCAGCACAAGCAGCAGAAAGAAAAGACAAGTTGATTCCGCAAGGAGCGGGTAAGAAATTGTATGTCAAAGATATTAACTGTAACATATGCCACAGCAAACTGATATTGTTGAGTTCAACATCAATAACAAGCTTATGATTGAGGACAATTTTGCAAGGTAACACTGGCACATTTGAACTGTATTAAGTTTCTGTGAATATCCTGGACCACAGGTTGATTGAAAAAGATTAGAAGATATAAAGATAGTCTTTTGGTGCTTGGACTAACATTGTGTGTACATACCCATACGGACATTGTTCTGGCATTCCTGAGGTCTCATGGCTGGAAGGTGAACAAAGAAAAGAGTTCTCTATCCCCTCTCACAAGAGTTTCCTTCCTAGGAACTCTGATAGATTCTGTAGAAATGAAACCGAGGCCAGGTTGTCAAAACTTCTAAATTCCTGCCGTGTTCTTTATTCTGCTTCTCGCCCTTCAGTGGCTCAGTGTATGGAAGTAATCGGCTTAATGGTAGCGGCAATGGACATAGTGCAGTTTGCTCGCCTACATCTCAGACCGCTGCAGCTCTGCATGCTCAGTCAGTGGAATGGGGATTACACAGATTTGTCCCCTCTACTAAATCTGGATCAAGAGACCAGGGATTCTCTTCTCTGGTGGCTATCTCGGGTCCATCTGTCCAAGGGTATGACCTTTCGCAGGCCAGATTGGACAATAGTAACGACAGATGCCAGCCTTCTGGGCTGGGGTGCAGTCTGGAACTCCCTGAAGGCTCAGGACTCGTGGACTCAGGAGGAGACACTCCTTCCGATAAACATTCTGGAACTAAGAGTGATATTCAATGCTCTTCAGGCTTGGCCTCAGCTTGCTGCGGTCAGGTTCATCAGATTTCAGTAGGACAATATCACGACTGTAGCCTACATCAACCATCAAGGGAGAACAAGGAGTTCCCTAGCAATGTTGGAGGTTTCAAAAATAATTCTATGGGCAGAGGTTCACTCTTGCCATCTATCAGCTATCCATATCCCAGGAGTAGAGAACTGGGAGGCGGATTTTCTAAGTCGGCAGATTTTTCATCCGGGGGAGTGGGAACTCCATCCGGAAGTGTTTGCACAGTTGATTCAATGTTGGGGCAAACCAGAACTGGATCTCATGGCGTCTCGTCAGAATGCCAAGCTTCCTTGTTACGGGTCCAGGGATCCCAAGGCAGCGCTGATAGATGCTCTAGCAGCGCCTTGGTCCTTCAACCTGGCTTATGTGTTTCCACCGTTTCCTCTGCTCCCTCGTCTGATTGCCAAGATCAAGCAGGAGAGAGCTTTGGTGATTTTGATAGCACCTGCGTGGCCACGCAGGACTTGGTATGCAGATCTGGTGGACATGTCATCCCTTCCACCATGGACTCTGCCGCTGAGGCAGGACCTTCTACTTCAGGGTCCTTTCAACCATCCAAATCTAATTTCTCTGCGTCTGACTGCTTGGAGATTGAACGCTTGATTTTATCAAAATCGAGTCGGTCATTGATACCTTAATTCAGGCTCGAAAGCTTGTCACCAGGAAAATCTATCATAAGATATGGTGTAAATATCTTCATTGGTGTGAATCCAAGGCTTACTCATGGAGTAAAGTCAGGATTCCCAGGATATTATCTTTTCTCCAAGAAGGATTGATATTCAATGCTGCTTTGTGTGATATTTTTTTTTCCTGGGCTGATAGACTGTGTGTTTTTTCTCTGTGAAGGGGCGTAGTGTGCAAAAAGAACTGGCACCCTGAGGAATTCAATAAAAATGAACATGCATGGAAGTTATTCCAGCTTCTGTTCTATCTCATGGAGTGCTGTTCTCTCTCTTTGACTTTTTAGTTAGAATCAAGCCTGTGTTTAAACCTGTTGCTCCGCCATGGAGTTTAAATTTAGTTCTTAAAGTTCTTCAAGGGGTTCCATTTGAACCTCTGCATTCCATAGATATCAAGCTTTTATCTTGGAAAGTTCTGTTTTTGGTAGCTATCTCTTCGGCTCGAAGAGTTTCAAAGTTATCTGCCTTACAGTGTGATTCCCCTTATCTGATCTTCCATGCAGATAAGGTAGTTTTGCGTACCAAACCTGGGTTTCTTCCTTAGGTTGTATCTAATAAGAATATCAATCAGGAGATTGTTGTTCTGTCACTGTGTCCTAATCCTTCTTCAAAGAAGGAATGTCTATTACATAATCTTGACGTGGTTCATGCTTTAAAGTTTTATTTACAAGCTACGAAGTATTTTCGTCAAACATCGGCATTGTTTGTTGTTTACTCTGGACAGAGGAGAGGCCAAAAGGCTTCAGCAACTTCTCTTTCTTTTTGGTTAAGTATAATCCGCTTAGCTTATGAGACTGCTGGCCAGCAGCCTCCTGAAAGAATTACAGCTCATTCCACTAGAGCGGTGGCTTCCACATGGGCTTTTAAAAATTAGGCTTCTGTTGAACAGATTTGTAAGGCGGCGACTTGGTCTTCGCTTCATACTTTTTCTAAATTCTACAAATTTGATACTTTTGCTTCTTCGGAGGCTATTTTTGGGAGAAAGGTCTTACAGGCAGTTGTGCCTTCCGTTTAAGCGCCTGCCTTGTCCCTCCCTTCATCCATGTCCTATAGCTTTGGTATTGGTATCCCACAAGTAATGGATTATTATACAAGAGAAAACAAAATTTATGCTTACCTGATAAATTTATTTCTCTTGTGGTGTATCCAGTCCACGGCCCACCCTGTCATTTTAAGGCAAGTGTTTTTTATTTTTAAACTACAGTCACCACTGCACCCTATAGTTTCTCCTTTCTCTTGCTTGTCTTCGGTCGAATTACTGGGAGGTGGCAGTTAGGGGAGGAGCTATATAGACAGCTCTGCTGTGGGTGATCCTCTTGCAGCTTCCTGTTGGGAATGAAAATATCCCACAAGTAATGGATGAATCCGTGGACTGGATACACCAAAAGAGAAATAAATTTATCATGTAAGCATAAATTTTGTTTTTCTTGTTATCTTTTGTTGAAAAGCAGGAAGGTAAGTTCAGAAATGTACATGTGTCTACAGCACTATATGGCAGCAGTTTTGCGACAATGTTATACATTAGCAACAGCACTAGATGGCAGCACTAGCTCCAGAAATGTGCATGCTATCTATCCCGATATCTATTTAACAAAGAATAACTTGAGAATGAAGCAAATTTGATTATAGAAGCCAATTGGAAACTACTTTAAAATTGTATTCTCTGTGTCATGAAAGAAATCATAATCCAAATGTAATTTAAGGGACATGAAACCCAATTTTTTTTTCTGTTTTAAAAAATAATCCATAAAACATTGTTTCCTTCCTAAGATAGGGAGAGTCCACGGCTTCATTCCTTACTATTGGGAAATACAACGCCTGGCCACCAGGAGGAGGCAAAGGCTTAAATATCCCTCCCACTTTCTCAATACCCCAGTCATTCTTTGCCTTTCATCACATTAGGAGGTGGCAGAGAAGTGTCAGAAGATTCGGAGAGTCCTTAAAAAGGGTATCTGCCCTTTGAGATAGGACTGGAGTTTTAAGTAGTCATGACAACCTCTCAGTGAGAGTATTGATAATAGTTTGTCTGGAGATGCAGGGGAAGTTTTTCTGCGAAACCATCCAGACTACTGCTAACAGCTCCTAAGCAATCTGTGTTGACGAGTTTCACTGCCTGCTTTCTCTCACTCAAGTCCATGTTAGGAGTGCTGCTATCAGACTGTCACACTTGAGAGACTGTGTTCTGTTCCACAGCATGGATCCTGGAGGTAAGATGGTTTCAATTCTTACACATAAAACTCTTTAACAGGGTCACAGTGTGGCTCCTTTTATACCTTGATAGGATCCAGGGTTATTATCCTCTGAAGGGGGTTTATTAAACAGTTGGGGTTAATTAATCAGTGTATTAATTATTTATATGCTGCTTTGTGTTTTTTTTTTTTCCTGGGCTGATAGACTGTGTGTTTTTGGCTGGAACAAACAGGTTTCACTTTCGTTTTTGAAACTTTTGCACAGCTCCTATTACTTGCTGTACTTGTAATAACAGGGGAAGTACTGTCTTGCACTCCATGTGACCGGGTGTGGTCTACGTTCATTACCTCCATTCTGGCTGAGACTTAAACCTTAGAAAGTTTCCTCTGTTTACTGTCTGGGTCTAGGAGGTGGTGAGTGCCCCATCCATTGGGAGTACAAAGGTGAAGTTTCCTGTGGGTATAACCTGAGCTATGGAGGTCTCTGACATGTTAGAAGGTATTCCTTCTGTACTAAATCATACCTGTTTATATTGTGAGGAGGCCGTGGTTTCCCGCCCACTCAACTTAACACTGTTATAAAGTCTAAGAAGACGAGCCTGCTTAAGGCTCTTAGTCCCTCTGAGCCGTCTACCTCTCAGGACTCGGCGTTCTGTGAGATTACTACCCTTGCTACATTATTCACTCCACATGCAGTTCTCCGTAGCACATCTAATCCTCCATCCGGAGGGGGCCTTCTTCCTGCGGACTTTGCCGCGCAGTTACAAACGGCGGTGTCTGCGGCCCTCAGTGCATTACCTCGCTCTAACAAACGCAAGAGAGAGGTTAAACATAGCTCTCCTGATCTGGAGTCATCTAAATATTTATCGGATTTAGCTATTTCCCATTTATCTGATGAGTTAACCTCTGTAGCTTCAGAGGGTGAAGTGTCTGGGTCGGAGTCCTTAGCGTCTAAGCCTCCTGCTGCAGAGGAACCATTCTTTACTAAAAAAATGCAAGTGCTCAATTTTAAATCTAAAGAAGGTTCTGTCTACGTTAGAGGTTCCAAAGGCCGCGCTGCCTCAAGAACCTAGGATACCTAAATTAGTCAGTTTACGAAGACAGGAAAGTTCCTTTGACTTTTCTTGTGCCGGTTAAGATGGCGAACATTAAGAACGAATGGGAAATAATTGGTTCTTCCTTTTCCCCCTCGTCTACTTTTAAAAAGTTGTTCCCAGTCCCAGACTCTCAACTGGATTTGTGGGGCTCCAGTCCTAAGGTGGATGGTGCTATCTCTACTTTTGCTTAAAGTACTACTATACCTCTTGAGGATAGTTCTTCGTTCAGAGAGCCGATGGATAAGAAAATGGAAACCTTTCTGATAAAGATGTTTTAACATACAGGATTTTTGTTTCAACCGGCGGCTGCAGTTGCCAGAGTGGCTACCTACTGATGCAACTCTTTATCGGAACTCATTGAGGTAGAGTCTCCCCTCGAGGATATTAAAGACAGAATTAAAGCTCTGATGATTCTTTTATCTGTGATGCGAACATGCAAATTATTCGTCTAAATGCAAAGGCCTCTGGCTTTGCGGTCCTAGCCCGCCGGGCGCTATGGTTGAAGTCTTGGTCTGCAGGTATGACTTCTAAGTCCAGACTCCTTTCTCAAGGGAAATATTTTATTTGGTCCAGGCCTGGACTCCATTATTTCTACGGTTACTGGAGGCAAAGGGCGCCTTCCTAGCGCAAGATAAGAAGAAGACTAAGGGACGACAATCTTCTAATTTTCATTCTGATAAATCCCAATGACAACAATCCTCCAAGCCCGAGCAACCGAATAGTACTTGTAAGCCGGCTCAGTCCTGGAATAAATCCAAGCAGAATAAGAAGCCCGCCGAAAACAAATCCTCATGAAGGGACGGCCCTCGATCCAGGATTGGATCGTGCAGGGGGCAGACTGTCTTTTTTCAGACGCCTGGATCAAGGGCGTACAGGATCCGTGGGTCCTGGAGGTGGTTTCTCAGGGATACAAGAGAGACTTCAAATCTCATCCACCAAGGGGCAGATTCCTTCTCTAGAATCTGTCTACCAGACCAGAAAAGAGGGATGTCTTTCTAGGGTGCATTCAGGATTTATTAGGAGTTGTTGTCCCAGTGCCTATTGAATAAAGAGTTTTGTTTTTTCAAACCTTTTCATGGTCCCAAAGGAGGTGGGAACTTTCGGCCCAATTCTGGACCTAAATTGCTTAAACAAATTTCTCAGTGTCCCTTCCTTCAAGATGGAGACGATAAGGTCCATCCTTCCTTTTAATTTAGGAAGGCCAGTTTATGATCACTATAGATCTGAAGGACGCTTACCTTCATGTTCCAATCCACAGGGAACACTTTAAGTTCCTGAGGTTTGATTTCCTGGACCAGCACTTCCAGTTCATTGCCCTTCCGTTTAGCCTAGCTACTGCTCCAAGAATCTTTATGAAGGTTCTGGGGACTCTTCTAGCCGTTGCCAGAACTCAGGGTATTGCAGTAGCCCTATACTTGGACGATATTCTGGTGCAAGCACCATCCTTTCGTCTTGCGGAAGAATTCTGAGTCCCTTCTCAGTCTTCTTTGATCACAGGATGGAAGACAAACTTGGAAAAAGAGTTCTTATTCCAAGTACCAGGGTGGAATTTTTGGGTACTATAATAGACTCCATATCCATGAGGATATTTCTAACAGGCCAGAGAAGAGACATTACAAGCTCTCCGGACCTCCTTGAGTCCCTCTGTTGCTCAGTGTATGGAGGTGATTAGTCTCATGGTGTCCTGCATGGACATCATTCTTTTTGCCAGGTTCCATCTCAGACCTTTACAACTGTGCATGCTGAGGCAGTGGAACGGCGATCATTCAGATCTGTCTCAACAGATTGTATTAGACAGCCGGTTGAGAGAATCTCTCTTGGTGGCTCTGTCCAGATCATCTGTCCCGAGGGACATGCTTCTTAAGACCATCCTGGGAGATTGTGACTACAGACGCAAGCCTATCCGGATGGGGGGGGCGGTTTGGGGTGCCAGGAAGGCACAGGGGTTGTGGACTCAGGAAGAGTCCTCCCTCGCAATCAATATTTTGGAACTACGGGCAATCTTCAAGGCCTTGAAGGCTTGGCCGCTTCTGGGTTTGTCCCAGTTTATCAGATTCCAATCAGACAATATAACCTTGGTGGCTTACATCAACCATCAGGGGGGAACAAAGTTCCTTGGCGATGAAGGAAGTATCTGATTCTGGAGTGGGCGGAGGCCCACAGCTGATCGCTGTCAGCAATCCACATTCCAGGTGTAGACAACTGGGAGGCGGATTTTCTCAGCAGGCAATCCTTCCATCCAAGGGAATGGTCTCTCCATCTCGAGGTGTTGGCAGAGGTATGCAGCAAGTAGGGGACGCCGGAGATAGATCTCATGGCATCTCGTCTCAATACCAAGCTACCCAGGTATGGGTCGAGGGATCCCCAAGTGGATCTAATAGATGCACTAGCAGTGCCCTGGAGGTTCAAACTTGTATATCTTTTTCCTCCATTACCTCTTCTTCCTCGAGTGGTGGCCCGCATCAAGCAGGAGCGGGTATCAGTAATCCTGATTTGCTCTATCGTGGCCGCAAAGGACGTGGTTCGCGGATCTAGTGGAAGTTAACGTTGCAGAGACCTGCCGATACAAGGTCCATTTGTTCATCAATATCTAGATTCTCTGAGGCTGACTGCGTGGAGATCAAATGCTTAGCCTTAGCAAAGAGAGGTTTCTCTGAGAGTGTCATTGATACTCTTAGTCAAGTTCGTAAACCAGTTACTCGGCGTATCTACCACAAGGTGTGGAGGACCTACTTATTCTGGTGTGAAGAGCGTGTTTTTTTCCAGGCACAGAGTTAAGGTTGCCAGGATCTTATCTTTTCTCCAGGAGGGACTGGAGGAGGGCCTTTCTGCTAGTTCCTTGAGGGGACAGATTTCGGCCCTGTCAGTTTTATTGCACAAGAGACTGGCTGAGCTTCCAGATGTGCAGTCCTTTGTGAAGGCTCTGTGTTTCCATCTGGGGCTCCTCCTTGGAGCCTAAATCTTGTTCTTCGGGTTTTGCAACAGGTTCCGTTTGAGCCTCTGCATTCTGTTGACACTAAATTGTTCTCTATTGGGTATTGCTTCTGCGAGCAGAGTTTCTGAGATCTCTGCTTTGCAATGTGAGCCCCCTTATCTGATTTTTCATGCAGATTAGGCAGTTTTACGTACTAAATTAGGTTTTCTTGCTAAGGTTGTGTCAGATTGCAACATCAATTAGGAGATTGTGGTTCCTTCCTTGTGTCCTAATCCTTCATCGAAGGAACGCTTACTTCACAATTTGGATGTGGTTCGTGCCTTGAAATTCTATCTTCAGGCTACTAAGAAGTTTAGAAAATTTTCCTCTTTGTTTGTTGTCTATTCGGGGAAGCGTAAGGGGCAGAAGGCTACTTTGACTTCCCTATCTTTTTGGTTAAGGAGTGTTATCTGCTTAGCTTACGAGACAGCGGGACATCCTCCTCCTGAGAGGATAACGGCTCTTTCCACTAGAAGCAGTGGCTTCCTTTTGGGCTTTTAAGAACGAGACCTCCTATAGATCAGAGTTGTATGGTGGCTACCTGGTCCTCCTTGCATACTTGCATAAGTTTGATGTTTTTGGTTCGGCTGAAGCAGCTTTCGGAGGAAAGTTTTGCAGGCTGTGGTGCCCTCAGAATAGGGTCCGCCTCTTCCTTTTTGTTCCCTCCCGTTATTCATTCATTGTCCTCTGGAGCTTGGGTATAGTTTTCCCAACAGTAAGAAATGAAGCTGTGGACTCTCCCTATCTTAGGAAGGAAAACATAATTTATGCTTATCAGATAAATTCCTTTCCTTACGGATAGGGAGAGTCCATGGCCCCCGCCCGTTTTTTCTTGTCTATGGGCGTCCCCTATTATTTTAGTCTTCTGACACCATTTATACCCTTATGTTTCTCCTACTTTTCCTTGTTCCCTCAGCAGAATCACTGAGGTAATGAGGAAGTGGGAGGGCTATTTAAGCTGGGGTTTGTCTGCCTCCTCCTGGTGGCCAGGTATTGTATTTCCCAACAGTAAGGAATAAAGCCGTGGACTCTCCCTATCCGGAATTAAAGGAATTTATCTGTTAAGCATAAATTGTTTTTTCTCCTTTGGCTTTCACAGCTACTGAAAGGTTAATGCTACAGAGCAAATGCACTAACTGTATTCTGTTTGCAGGACATCCAAATTGAAGCGCTTATGATGAGAGCTTGTGACCCAGTTATCCAGGGATACTGCCATGTGAGTGTTTTCACATAATTTTTAATTGTTATGCTAGTGTGGCTTACAAAGATATGAGCGCTACAAAAATATATTGCCATAGCATAATAGACCCTTCAATAATTTCATCGGTTACTAGGCATGTATTTTTTGTGTTAAAATGTCCCTTTTAATTTGCTAGTCACTGCAGAGACTTAAACGGTGCTGGTGAATAGAAACAAAACATGATCCCTTATCTGCTATGTTGAATAGATTTTATTGAAAATGATCTTGACATAAAATCCTGTAGTAGTTACTGAAACATCCTATTTAAAAACAAAAAAAAAACCTTTTGTTCTGATCTGGGGTTCAATAAAAAAAAATTAAAAAATTATAAGAGAACCATCAAATTCTATGTTCCATAAAACAAGATAAAATCTAAAACTAAGGAAAAAGTTATATATTGTATGATACTTTTCCCTTACTCCCCCCCCCCTCTTCTTTATGTAATTTAAACTTAAAATAATAAAAACATTCACATATCACTGTTAAGAATCTCCAACGGCTCGGCAAGTTTTTGTGAAGAGAGGAAGGGAGGAAAGTATTTTTGCACTCTAATAAGACAGCATATAAGCTGAGAAAGTGGAAAAGAAGAGTGTATGCATTCAAATGAGACAGCCAATAGGTTGAGAAAGTGGAAATCAGATGTTAAATTGTTAAATTATTTTGTAATCCATTGGAGAAGAGAAATCAAAAATAAGGGTAACACCACCCACGTTGAAAAGAGTTTACAATCTAAAACTTTATTTTGGTTTAACAACAGCAATAGGTTGTACTTGATGCTTGAGATTTGCCAGGTATACTAATTTTTGGCTTTGTTTGCATGTCATCATTTACACTTTATGTAGGAGGTGGCTGATAACCAAATAGATTCTGGGGACCTCATGGAATGTCTAATCCAGAACAAACATCAGAAAGAGATGAATGAGAAGTGTGTGGTTGGAGTAACACACTTCCAGTTGGTAAGACACCCTTTTTATCTTGCAACTTGTTAATCATTTATTAAAGCTTGAGATCCACAGGCAATAGGAAATTGACTAAGGAAAAATCATTGTCATTTGTTCAGTATGCAGAATTAAAGGACCATTTTTATACAGTGGAATTTCATAATCAACAAGTGCATAAAGAGACAATGCAATAGAACTTAGTGTGAATTTTATCATTTTTTTTTCTGATAGATTTAAACATTTACTTCAATTTGCCTGTCCCCAGTATCATGTGACAACCATCAGCCAATCACACTCGTATACATATACACTGAACTCTTGCACATGTTAACTTTCAAATATTTTTTAATTAGCATTTTCGTTGTATCAAGTGTCAGAATATAATAAATCTGTACAATTTAACATTGCATGTGCATGTATCTTTTAAACAAAATGAAGAAATAAAAATGAAATATTGACTAAAGGGTGTACTCTTGCTTAAAGGGATAGGAAAGTCAAAATTAAGCTTGCATGATTCAGATAGAGCATGTCATTTTAAGACACTTTTACATTCACTTCTCTTCTCAAATGTGCTTCGTTCTCTTAGTATCCCTTGTTAAAAAATGAATATGCACATAAACACTAGTGGGAGCTGCTGCTAATTGGTGCTTGCTCACATTTGTCTGTTGTGATTGGCTAAATAGATATTTTCAGCTTCCTGACAGTAGTGCAATGCTGTCGCTTCAGCAATGGATAACGAGAGAATGAAGAAAATTTGATAATAGAATTAAATTGGAAAGTTGTTTAAAATGTTATGTTCTATCTGAATCATAAAATATTTTTTGGGGTTTACTATCCCTTTAAAGTCATTGTAAACTTTATGCCCAGTATCAATACGTCTTAAAAAAAGGGGCACTTTACTTCATTTAAGTTTACAGAGACGCTTAAATCACTATTTTAGGGAATTGATGAGTGGAATGACATGCCTTTACCATAGCGGGCGTTAAGCTTTTTAATACCTTTTTTAGGTCCAGATGAAAGATTTCCGTTTCTCATATAAGTTCAAGATGGCATGCAAGGAGGATGTACTAAAACTGTGTCCCAATATCAAGAGAAAGTAAGTTGTTGGGTTTTTTGTGTTTTTTTGTTTTGTGTGTTTCTAGCATGTTTTTTTGGATGTAGTTAACTAGTTTTGTTTTAAAAAACTTCTGTGTATCAAAGTGTTCGCATCACCTTCTCCATTTTAGTCCAATATTTCTGCTTTTTCTTTCAGAGTTGATGTGGTCATATGTCTTAGCACCGCAGTGCGCAATGATACTCTGCAGGAGGTGAAGGAACAGCGTGTTTCATTAAAGTGTCGAAAACAGCTGAGGGTTGAAGAACTGGAAATGGCGAGTCTAAGTAGATTAATAGACAAAAATGGAATTAGAGCATGATATGTCATTTATTAGAAACCATAAAATAGTTTGGAGATGTTAAAGTAGTTGAATAAAAAAAACAATGTTAATGTGGGTGGTGATGCAGCCTGTTGTGCTTAATGTGTGCACATACCTTGTCATTTAATGTATGCACATACCTTGCCATTTAACGTATGTTTGCCCTGTTAATTTGTGCTACAGACAGAGGACATTCGCTTAGAACCGGAGTTGTATACAGTCTGTAAGGAAGACATAAAGACCATCTGTCCTAGTATACCTTATGGGAATGCTCAGGTGAGAAGTCCAGCTTAGGAAAATACACTGCAAATGCATAATGTTATCAGTACACAGTCACCCAAATTCATATTGTAGAGATTGATTAAAAATTTTACATACATTGCTTGTTTTATTTAAAATAATTTAGATATTCTAATCTATGTAGCTTTTGTTTGCTTAAAATATTGATCACAAATAAATACTCAATTTAAAATCTTCTTTCTTTTGTTAGATGAGTCCATAGGTGTCCATAGCATGTTTGAAAGAACCCTCACAAGAACTTTTTATCCCTCTCCGGTTAGTTCTTGGCCTCCGAGGTGAGAGGTTGAGTAAGGTGCTCGCCAATCAAGATTTTATTGTTTTCTAATTCATTTATTGGGAGCTCAGACCTGACTGGAGACCCTATTCCCCTCTTCCAGTTTCACCCAAAGAAGATTCAGAATGGATGAGTGATACAGGGGTAGATGAATATTTATCTTATGGCATGTCAGTACCCTTACAGGTAAAGCTCTTGGCCATAACTGCAATTTAACCCCATCCCACAGCCTCCACCAGAGGGGTTACAGGTATATCCGCAAATATCCTCTGCAGTAATTAGACATGTGGGGTTATCTCCTGTTTGTCATTTGTTTGAGATCTTTCCCAGATTTTTGTTAGATAGGACTGCGTTTGGCTGGTCCTGCGGGCAGGCCTGTGTCTTTTGGGACGTTAACCTTCGGGTTGCCTTATATTTTATTTTGTATCCGATGGGATGTCTTTTATTTGTGTTTGCTTCCTTCGGGAACCACCTGGGATCGATACTCTTTGTTACTTCTTCGGAAGTTGTTTGGACATGTTAGTCCTATGTTTAATAATGTCGGTTTTCCTTCTTTTTTTTTCCCTATGTCGGAGAATTTATGCAGCTTGCCAGTAAGGACCCTGAGTACAGGCTGGTCCTGTCGGGTTCATTTGGTTTTGTGGCTGTTCAGACACATGGTGCTGTTTCTGCCGGATAGGTAGTAGCGCTGAGTGCTCAAGTTATCATTGTTTTTTATGTTCAACTAAGCATTCGAGAGGACCTGTGGGTTCACAAGGCGGGAAAGGATTGTTGCAGTCCTTTTTAGCCTTCAGGCATGGAAGACCGGGCAGGGGAGTGTTCTGCTGTGTCACCTTATCTGATTTCATCAGAGCCTAGAGTTCCTCCTCCAAGTGGGGGGGGGGCTGGCGGCATAGTGCCCCGTTGCCACTGGTTGAGTGGTTTGGCCTTCAGTTTTTAGGCTCCTGGATGGTCCTATGGGGCTTGATCCAACAGCTTGTCCAGCTTGCAGAAGGTTTTGTATTTTGAAACCTATTGCAGCTTTTGGCACCTTTTAAAGGGGTGCATGTCAGCTGTTTCTAGTGTATCTAGATATGGCTCTTTCTCTAGGCCGCGTAAGGTCTGTCTGAGTTATGAGACCTTGGGTCTTCTTCCATTGTCCTGGGTGGGTTAGATCTCCTTTTGGGGATCTGTGTTCCGGACGTTGGTTGATCCCGGTGGGGACTTGTTTAGCTCGGGTTTTCCTGGAGCTGGGAAGGTTTAGCACCTTTTCTCTCCCCTGTGTCCTCTGCCTGTGTGGAGATGATGGGGAGACTAGCCCTGCTAGTAGGGTTTTGTAAACTTCGAGGTATCCCTTCTGTTGTCCTGTGGCCTTATGAAGTCTCTTAATTTGACTTCTAGCCTTGCTCCTTGGTGAGTTGGACTTTAACTAGGGGTGGTTCCTTCATTTGGTCGGAGATTTAGAGTTCTCTGGGCTGTCCGGATTTTCTGTATATGCTCTATTCCTTTTCTCTGGCTTTTTGGCCAGTCGGGGTGTTAAGTTCTAGGGTAAAGTTGCCTTAACTATTACGTATTCGGACCTGTTTTTTCTTCCTGAGTCTTCCTCTTTCGGGGGCTTCGCTCTTGTTCCAGTTTTGAGTTGTTTGGATCTCAGGGCTGGTCGGGATGTTCCACGGTGGTTGGAACTGAGGCTATGTCCTTGCTCCATCTACCTGACCGGGTCAGGGTTTTCCCGGTGTATCGGAGTATGTATTACTCCTTGCCACAGAGTAACCCATGTCATCTGGGGTTAGCTGGGTGACTTGCACCTCAAGAATGGTGGGTCTACCCAGCTGCTGGCGCTGGATTCCGGTCTTCTGGTGCGCCTTAGGGTTGCATTCCCCTGTTTGCCAGGGTACCTGTGGATTATCTGCTTTGCAGGCGAGTTGGTTGGCTTTGCCTCTTTTGGGCGAACTACTTGTGTGGGGGTCCTTTCTAGGACATTTGCGGGGGATTTTTTCTTCCAGTTTAGCCAGGGGCTTCGGGCTTTGAGGACGGTTATTGCCCTTCTGGCCTCTTCCCTATTTCTTTAAGGGATATTCGCTTCTCGGGAGACGGAGTCCTTACTAGGGGCTTCTCCTGGTCGGGAAGTGGAAGGTGGAATTGGTTCTACCTGGAATCTTGCTGGTTCCATGTCAGACTGTGGGGCCTTGTCTGTTTTCAGAGTTGGGTTGTACTTGTACTCTGGGGGGGATGGCTTTGCTATCTTTACGCTCGTTCCTGTACCAGTTTCGGGATCTCTGTTCCCTTGTATTGGTGGCCAAGCTGGGTCTGCAGGTCAGGATGCCTGAGCGGTCTATGGCCACGGTATCCTTTGGGATGTGTGAGCTTGCTGTGTATTTCTGATAGCTTTGTGTTCCCCTTTCTTTTTAATGACACGATGAGTCCACGGATCATCTAATTACTATTGGGAATATCACTCCTGCCCAGCAGGAGGCGGCAAAGAGCACCACAGCAAAGCTGTTAAATATAACCTCCCTTCCCTCCCACCCCAGTCATTCTCTTTGCCTACGTTAAGAGCAAGGAGGTGGTAATGTTATGTGTTAGAAAAGATTCTTCAATCAAGAGTTTATTATTTTTAAAATAGTACAAGATTGTGCTGCTTTGTCCTAGGGTGTAGCCATAGTCCATATCAGTCTCTTCAGTAGAGCAGTGGTGGCTTTAGAGCAATGGGAACTGGTGGTAAATAATTCTCACTGCGCCGCCCATGTAATTTATGCTGCCCCACCTCCTAAAGCCTGAGTGAAATTACTCAGTCTTTATTTTTTCCACAGGTCGATTTGAGGGAGAGGACCTCTCAAGCCTGTTCAGCTGCCTTGCTGTTAGGCAGATGTACGAGGTAAGTGCTGACTTTATTATTTCTAAAGCAAGAAAAGGAAATACTCAGAAAGAAGTGAACTCTCTATTTTAAACCATTATAAAGGGCTCAGAGTAAAAAAGGGGCACTTTATTGTTTGTGTGACATGTAAACTCTCCTAGTCTGGAGAGAACTGTTTGGCAGCCTTTATGATGCAGGCACTGGGGCTGAGAGAGAAGGCTTAAGATGGCTCTGGTGGTTAACAGAATCTCCCGGCGGTTTAACTTAGAAAAATTCCGGGAGATTGTTTTTTATTGGCAACGCCCACGATGTGTGGATCATTGTAAGGCGGTAATCTGAGCTGCGCGCCACTTTCATTTCGCCTCAGAGTGAGTAAATCACGGATAGAGATCTTCTAGGTCTGCCTAGAAACGTATGATTCTCTGACAAGCATGCGTCTCTAGGACCGGAGATCGACTACATTCCTCTCCTGCTGAGTTGCGGATCGTCTTCTTGAAATAAAAGGGGGAAGAATAAGCTCCGGTATAACGAGTCAGGTAGGCACCTCAGCAAAGCTGCTGAGGTGTAGAGGTGCTCTATTACTATTAATTTGTTGATTTGGTATTTCTGCAATCTCCGGTAAAAAAGTTTACTATTTAAAGAGACAGTAATGTTTTTTTCACTTAATATTTTTTTTTTTAATAAAATTAAGGTTTTTATTTGATTGACCCATTGTGAACCATAATGGACCAGGGGGCCTTACAGAAATGTCACTTGTTCCTTGTGCTTTGATGCCAATGTGGAACCACCAATCCCTTTCTGTTTCTCATGTATTGAGAGGACTTTAAATTATAGGGATAAACTTTTTTCTGAGCCAACAATTTCTAAAGAGGATGTTGTCAAGGAGTCTGACAAGGTTCAATATATTCCGCAGCTTTTCTCCTCAAGCGTCCCAAATTTTACCGCCCTCACATGCAGTGCTCTGCGCTTCCTCTTAAGCTCCCGCTGGAGTTACTTTACAAGACATCACTTCTCTCATGTCTTCTGCAGTTTCAGATGCACTGTCTGCTTTTCCAATGTTGCAGGGAAAGTGTAAGAGGAAAATCAGACATTCAGTAAGCGAGGTTTCTGACGCAATTGTTGCTATTTCAGATGCCCCCTCCCAGAAGCCATAGTAGCATCTGAAGGTGAAATTTCAGATTCTGACAGTGTAATTCCTTTTGCTGATACTGAAGTTGTATCCTTCAGGTTTAAGCTAGAACACCTCTGTTACTTAAGGAGGTTTTAGCTACATTGGACGACAGCGACTCCACGGTCGTTGTTAATCCTAAGAAATCCAGTAAGCTAAACAAATATTTTGCGGTACCTTCCTCGATAGAGGTTTTTCCGGTACCAGACCAATCTTCTGAGATCATTGCTAAGGAGTGGGAGAGACCGGGTATCCCTTTTTCTCCATCTCCTATATTTAAAAAGATGTTTCCCATAGCCGATTCGGTTAAGGAGACTTGGCAAACAGTCCCCAAGGTGGAAGGAGCTGTTTTCACCCTAGCTAAGAGAACTACTATACCCATAGAGGATAGTTGTGCTTTCAAAGATCCTATGGACAAAAAAAATTAGAGGAGTTACTAAAAAAGATGTATGTACACCAGGGCTTACAATGGCAGCCAGCTGTGTGCATTGCTACCGTCACTAGAGTGGCGGCATATTGGTTTGATGCGTTTAGGACAGACACTTCCATGGATGAGATCCAGGATAGGATAAAAGCTCTTAAGTTGGCTAATTCCTTTATTTCGGATGCTTCCCTTCAAGTTATATAACTGGGAGCAAAAATTTCAGGTTTCTCTGTTTTAGCTTGCAGAGCCTTATGGTTAAAACCTTGGTCTGCGGATGTATCCTCTAAGTCTAAACTTTTAGCAATTCCTTACAAAGGGAAGACTTTCTTTTGACGGAAATAAGCTCTGATATTATGGGAGGTAAGAGTCCTCTCCTCCCTCAGGATAAGAGAAGCAAGCAAAAGGGACGTCAGAGTAATTTTCGTTCCTTTCGAAATTTCAAGGGAAATTCTTCCTCTTCCGCTTCTAAGCAGGAACAGTCTAAACCTTTAAGGAGACCCAATCAGTCTTGGAATAAGGGAAAACAATCCAAGAAGCCTGCTATTGAATCAAAGATAGCATGAAGGGCCTGCCCCCGATCCGGGACCGGATCTTGTAGGGGACAGGCTTTCCTTCTTCGCTCAGGCTTGGGTTCGAGATGTTCAGGATTCCTGGGCAGTAGGCATAGTGTCCCAGGGTTACGAACTAGAGCTCAAAGGTTTTCCTCCCAGATGCAGGTCTCTGCTTTCAAGATTATCTGTAGACCAGACAAAGAGAGAGGCATTCTTACACTGTGTAAGAGACCTCCCCGACCTGGGACTGAAAGTTCCTGTTCCGATACAGGAACAGGGTCTGGGATTTTATTCCAATCTGTTTGTGGTTCCCAAAAAAGAGGGAGCCTTCAGGCCAATTTTAGATCTCAAGAGTCTAAAATTCCTCAGAGTACCGTCCTTCAAGATGGAAACTATTCGTTCCATTCTCCCTTTGGTCCAAGGGGGTCAATTCATGACAATGGTGGATTTAAAGGACGCGTACCTGCATGTTCCCATTCACAGGGATCATCACAAGTTTCTAAGGTTTGCCTTTCTAGACAAACTCTTCCAATTCGTGGCTCATCCCTTCGGTCTTGCCACAGCTCCCAGCTTCTGGGATCTCTTCTGTCTTGCCACAGCTCCCAGCTTCTGGGATCTCTTCTGGCGGTGCTCCGATTACGGGGCATTGCAGTGGCGCCCTATCTGGACGACATCCTGGTCCAGGCGCCATCCTTTCAACTAGCAAGGTCCCACACAGAAATGTTATCCTTCCTGCAATCTCATGGTTGGAAGGTAAATTTGGAAAAAAGCTCCTTAGTTCCAAATACGAGAGTAACTTTCTTGGGAACCATAATAGATTCCCTATCAATGAAGATTTTTCTGACAGAAGTCAGGAAATCAAAGATTTTCGATTCTTGCCTAGCGCTTCAGTCCACTCCTCGGCCATCAGTGGCTCATGGAGGTAATCAGGATGATGGTAGCGGCAATGGACATCATCCCGTTCGCTCATTTCCACCTAAGACCTCTGCAGTTAAACATGCTCAGTCAATGGAACAGAGATTATGCGGATTTGTCTCCACGAATTCTCAATGGTGGTTGTCTCAGGACCATGTCTCCCAGGGAACCTGCTTTCGCAGACCCTCCTGGGTGATTGTGACAACAGACGCCAACCTTCTAGGATGGGGAGCAGTCTGGGGCTCCCTGAAGGCTCAGGGAGTTTGGACTCAGTCTGTTCTGCCTATAAACATTCTGGAGCTGAGAGCGATCTTCAATGCTCTTCTGGCCTGGCCCCAGTTAGCCTCAGCCCAGTTCATCAGGTTCCAGTTGGACAACATAAAAGAAAGAAAACGTAATTTATGTAAGAGCTTACCTGATAAATTAATTTCTTTCATATTGGCAAGAGTCCTTGAGGCCCACCCTTTTTATGGTGGTTATGATTTTTTGTATAAAAGCACAATTATATTTCCAGTTCCTCTTTTTACTACTTATATTTATCACCTCACTTCTTGGCTGTTCGTTGAACTGAGTTGTGGGTGTGGTGGAAAGGTGTATTTATAGGCATTTTGAGGTTTGGGAAACTTTGCCCCTCCATGGACTCTTGCCAATATGAAAGAAATGAATTTATCAGGCAAGTTCTTACATAAATTATGTTTTTGCGACTTAGGACCTTCGTCTTCAGTTGCTTTCTAGAGTGCAGTTGTACTGTGTTAGGGGAAGATCCTCTCTGTTTCAGACTCCCAGCCTTATCCCGTGGTTTCTGTATTTCTGGGGTCTGGGCGTTGTCTACACTTGTTTGTGCCATTTTTAGGTTGTTTTTTTTTTCTTGAGTTCCTTATGCTCAGCTAGCTCAGCATACTAATGCACTGTGGCTACTCTGCACTGTAGCAAACAGAGGGTTGCAAGTTCAATCCCTGGCGAGGTCTACTCAGCCTTTACTCCTTTTGAGATTGATAAAATGAGCAGCGCCTTGAGTCCCTTAAGGAAGAATACGGTAGTTTGTTCCCTTTCTTTAGGGGTGTGTTTGGAGACCGACTGCTGGGCGACGGTGTCTCTTGGCGGCTGTTGACTCAGTCGAGTCTAGTTCCTGCGGTCTCTAGCAAGGCTTGTGGACTATCTGCGGGTCAGTGTCCTTGGGCCTTTTCTTTTTTTTAAAAAAAAAAGTTGTTCTCGGCTTTGGACGAAGCAGGATTATGTTGGGTAGGGGTTTTCAGGCCTGGTGCCCTCAGAATGGGCTGCCTCTTGTACCCTCCCGTTTTAGCATTCAGTGTCTCATACAGCTTTGAGTATTGCTTTCCCAAAAGTAATGAATGCAGCTGTGGACTCTTTACATTTATGAAGAAAAACTTAAATTATGCTTACCTTTTCTTTTCTTCAGATGGAAAGAGTCCACAGCTCCCCGTCCATATTTATTCAGTGGGGCGCCTGTTATTTTTGTTCTTCTGGCACCTTTTCCCCCTGATGTTTCTTCTACTGTTTCTTGTTCCTCGGCAGAATGACTGGGGGATGAGGGAAGTGGGGGAGGTATTTAAGCCTTTGGCTGGGGTTTCTTTGCCTCCTCCTGGTGGCCAGGTTCTGAATTCCCAAAAGTAATGAATGCAGCTGTGGACTCTTTCCATCTGAAGAAAATAAAATCATCAGGTAAGCATAATTTAAGTTTTTTTTTTCATTCCGGCATCCGTATGCTCATGTATTCCTTGAATGATCAGAACGATGTTAACGCATGTGCAAAAGATCAGTCCCCCCCCCCCCCCCAAAGGTAAACATGCCAAAATGCCACAATTGTGATTGGACCACGTAATTAAAAAAAAAAGGCACTAAGTAGCGGGGCTGCCGGAGCACACAATAGAATCGGAGCAGTTTTGTTTAGACTAAACCAGTAAGTTTGTTTTTTAAAATTTTTGATAAAAGAATCTCATACTCATTTTTGTAGTTAGAGAGATTGCTAATAAACATTCTTGTTGAATTTACCATCATTTTAAGGGCTGTTCCTTGTATTATTTTATTCATACAATTTGTTTATATCTACAATGTGAATTAATAATGTATTTCCATATATGTTCGATTTTCGTTATTCTTGTCAGTCAAGTATATTTACCCCCACTTAATATGTCTGACCCATTAGAGGGAATCTCCAGGGATTGTAATGCAGCTCAGGAAACAAATGCTGTTAATTCTACCTGTGTATTTTGCTAAACTGTTCCAGTGGACCAAATTAACCAGCTGTGTGCTAATTGTGTTTCACGTTTCTAGTTCGCAAGCCATAATTCTGTTTGTTTACCTGGCAGACATTTAATGCCCATGCTTGTCTATATGTATGGCTCAGGGGGAAACACTGACTTTTCACCTGAGTTCAAGAATACTTTACATAGAACTATGACAGAGCTGTAATTGGCAATTCCCAGACCAAGGAAGCTGAAAGAAAATCTGGAAATTTACCTCATCCCTCCTGTCACTCACGGGGGACTGAACTTCTCGCTCTGCTACCATCTAATTTACAAACCTCTGACTCTGGGGAGTCCGTTTCTGAGGGTGAAATCTCCTTAGAAGATCCTGAAATGGTAACTGAGCCAGAGCCTGACTCCACATTCAGATTTAGAGTGCATTATATTTGTTTCCTTCTAAGTTCTGAACCCTTTAGAAGTGTCAGACCAGAGTACAGAAACTCCAAAACCTGTAAATAAGTTAAATCAAGTTTTCAAAGTTTCGCCAAAAGTTTTAAGAAAATAATCTGACAGCCTGAGAAGTGATTCCTAAGGTTGATGGAACTAGTTCCACTCTAACCAAATGCACGACTATTCCTATGGTGGATAGTTCCTCATTTAATGACTCAATGGACCCCAAATTCAAGTCTTTTGCTGAGAAAATTATTTTCTCATTGAGCTCTTCAGCTTAGACCAGCAGTGGCAATCACCTGTGTGGCCGCTGCACATCCTTTTGGTGTGATCCTTCCTTTGTTGCTTCCTGAATAGTCATTCAAGGTTATCAGTAACTGCCTTAAGGTCCTTAAGATGTCTAATGATTTCATGTACGATGCAGCTTTTGACATCATTAAAATTCTAATATGTCTATTGCTGTTCTGCTAAGGAGAGCTTTATGGCTTAAATCCTAGTCAGCTGATATGGGCTCTAAGAATAAGCTGTTAATTCCCTTTTGAGTGTAAATTGCCTTTTGGATTAGAGTTAGACTCTATCATTAAAACTGTTACTGGAGGTTAATAAGCTTTCCTCAGGACAATAAGTCTAAGGGAAAATATAAACAAACTAATCGTTTTTGTTCCGTTCGCTCTGCAAGAGACCAGAAGTCCTCTTCCAATCAGAAGTCTGACTACCTGGAAGCCAGAATCTTCCTGGTGTAAGAACAAACGGACAAAGAAGCCAACTCTAGTCAGAAATCTGAATGGAGGGACCGCCCCCTATCCAGAGGATTCTCTTGTAGGGGGCAGTTTGTTTTTTGGTTTCAGAAGGCCTGGTACTGATCAGTTCAGGATCCCTGGGATCTCAACTTCATTATCCCAGAGTTAGCCAATAGGCTTTTGCTGCATGCCTCCCTGGAAACATTTTCATCTATCTCACGTTCCAAAGGATCCTCTAAAGGCAGCTGCCTTTATTCAATGTGTTTGGAATTTAGAGAATTCAAGAGTAATCCAACTTGTCCCAGCCTCTCAACAGGGAATGGGTTTATTATTATTATTATACTTTATTTATTAAGCGCCAACATATTCCGCAGCGCTGTCCATGGATACAATTCATTTAAATAAAACAATACAAGACTTGTAAGATACAGGGCAAAATTTACAAACACATACAGGAGGGATTGAGGGCCCTATTACCGTCGGAACTTACAATCTAGAAGGGTAGGAGGTTGAGAAACAGGAGGTGAGGACTGCAAGATTGAGAAGGATGTTAATACAGAGTTAAATGAGGAAAATGTTAGATAAGTGAAATTAATTTATTATTGAGTTGGGTGGTAGGCTTCCCTGAACAGAAAAGTCTTCAGGGAACATTTAAAGGAAGAAAGATTAGGGCAAAGCCTGACAGCACGAGGGGGAGAGTGTTCCAGAGGGTAGGTGCTGCACGAGTGAAGTCCTGCAGTCTAGCATGAGAGGTGGTGATAGTTGCGGATGCAAGGAGCAGGTCATTGTTGGATCTTAGTGGACGGGCTGGAGAATACTTGTGTATTAGAGAGGATAGGTAGAGGGGAGCGGCGTTGGTGAGAGTTTTGTATGCAAAAGTGAGAATTTTGAATTTGATTCTGCTGTGAATGGGGAGCCAATGAAGGGACTCACAGAGAGGTGCAGCAGATACAGATCGACGGGAAAGGTGGGTGGTTTATATTCAAACCTCATTATTATAGTAGGTGGTTTATATTCAAACCTCTTTATTATCCCAAAGGATGACGCCTGCAATCCCATTCTGGATCTAAAGACCCTGAGCAAATTTGTCATAGTTCCTTCATTCAAGATGGCAACGGTCCACACCATTTTGACCCTGGTTCTAGAGTGTCAATTTATGACAACCATAGATTTGAAGGATGCTTTTCTACACATCCCAATTCACAAAAAACATTTCCAGTTTCTAAGATTTGCTTTTCTCAGCAAGCATTACCAGTCAGTTTCTGGCTCGAACTTTTTGTTTTTCCACAGCCCCTCACATTTTCACAAAGGTTTTAGGGGCTCTCTTCGCGGTGATCAGAATACGTGGCAACTCTGGCATCTTCTCATACCCAGAAGGTGATTTTCTTCCTTCAGAAATGTGGATGTAACACTAATGTTTCCAAGATTTCTTTATCCCCAGCTACAAGGGTTGTCTTTCTGGGAGAAATAATACTCAAATGTGCTTGTTGCTCGCAAGGACAAACTTCAGAAGGCCTGTCCTCTACAGATGACTCATTCCCCATCTGTAGCTCAGTGCATGGAAGTATTTGGTCTTATGGTAGCAGCGTCAGAGGCAGTACTTTTTGCTCGTTTTTCATCTTTGTCCCCTTCAGTTATCCATGCTTCAACAGTGGTCAAAGGATTTTTTTCATCTGGAGCAGCAAATAGAGCTCAGTTCGTCAGTCAAACGGTCTCTCATGGTGGAGGAACAGCCCTTTTTTGACCCTTGGAGCCTTATTTAATCGGCCTATCTGGGTCGTGATCACTATAGATGCAAGCCTGATGGGTTGGGGCGTTGTTTGGGAGTTCCTGAGGGCGCAAGGAGTGTGGCCTACCCAGGAGGTGAGAAAAAAATTATTTTTCTGTCAGACAACGTTATGGCTATGGCTTACATAAACAATTAGGTTATGGGCTCTGAGTTCAGTATAAATGCATGAAGTTGCTCACATTGTATCTTGGTCAAAGGAACCACTGCACTTTATCGGCTATTCACATTCCTGAGGTGAACAACTTTGGAAGCACATTACTTAAGCTGTCAGCTGGTACATCCAGGTGAGTGGTCCTTTTATCAGGACATGTTCGATCAATTAGCCCTGAGGTGGGGTCTTCCAGAAATAGAACTTATGGTGTCCAAACTGAACATTTCCAGTTTATTGCGCTAGGTCAAGATATCTAAGATCTCAAATGATAGAGACTCTAGTCTGTCCTTGGAACTTTCAACTGGCCCATCTATTTCCTCTGTTTGGCTTCCATGAGTCATTGCAAGTATCAACTTCAGTAATTCTCATAGCTCCGGCGTGGCCCCACAGAACTTGATATGTGGATTTCATCCAGATGTCATCCTCCCCTCCTTGGACTCTTCCTCTCAGGGAAGATCTGCTGTCTCTAGGTCCATTGTATCATCAGAATCTCAGATCTCTGAATTTGACGGCGTGGAGGTTGAACACCTAGTCCTCGAGTAGAGGTTTCTCAGATTCTGTTATCTCCACACTTCTGCAAGCCAGACGCACAGAAGTTTTATCATAGAGTTTGGAAAACTTATTTTCCATGGTGTTTCTATAGGTTTTTTTCTGGGAAATCCTTTAGAATTCCCAGGATGGTCTGGAGAAAGGTTTATCGTTTAGTTCCTTAAAAGGTCACATATTGGCCTTGTCTTTTTTTTGTTTCATAAAAGTTGGCAAAGTTGCCTGATCAAACTTTTGTACATGCCTTGGTGAGAATTCGCCCTGTTACAAGCCTATTTCTCCTCCTTGGAATTTATATTTGGTTCTGTCTGTTTTGCAATGTCCTCCCTTTGAACCTATACATAATTTGGACTTAAAAATTGTTGTCTTGGAAGGTTCTCTTTCTTCTAGCCATCTCTTCAGCTAGACGAGTTTCTGAACTATCAGCTCTTTCTTCTGATCCTCCCTTTTTGTTTTTTTTTATCAGGATAAAGTGGTTCTTAGAACTAAATATATTTCTTTCGAAGGTTGTATCTTCTGAGACCATAAACTAACTAGGGAATTATTGTTCCTTTATGCCCCAATAATTCTATCTCTAAGGAACGTGTATTGCATAATTTAGATGTGCGTTACTGCCCATTCTACTTGATCTGTATATTCTTGGGCCTTCAAGAATGAGGCCTCCTTGGAACAGATTTGCAAGGCGGCAACTTGGTCTTCTTTTCATAACTTTTTTCTAAATTTTACCATTTTGATATTAATGCTTCTTCTGAAGTTGCTTTTGCCAGCAAAGTCCTTCAGGCCGCATTGCCTGGCAAATTGGGACTGCAGTTTCTTTGGTCCCAATTACCGATAAATTTTATTCTTTTAGGATGAGGAGAGTCCATAGGACCATTTTTGTTGAATCTGGGCGACTGTTCTCATTTGATCTTGATCCTGCTTTCTGCCTTTCCAACTTTATTTTTTCTACCTCTTTCCTATGCTCAGCTATAAATTACATTAGCTATTACATTAGGGATTAAAAGCTCTTGTGAGGGTTCTTGACCTCCACCTGGTGGCAGGAAATATATATCACATGTTATGGACACCTATGGACTTTTCTCATCCTGAAAGAAATTTATGGTTAAGTATAAATTCTGTTCTGTTTGGGGTTTTTTTTTTTTTTTTTTTGGTTTTTTTTTTTGCTCTTGCCAAATTGAGCAATATAGTGTTAATACTCTGAAAACACATTTGCAAACACTATTTGCTTAATTACT